>NW_021681394.1:8891-22102 GCF_001412515.2 Diachasma alloeum
TGTTTCATGAAGTGGTGTCCGTCTTCGCTTTCTAGGTATACGTTTCCTTTTTCGGTTATGTCGACAATCTCGTAGGGTCCGGTGTAGGCCTGATCCAATTTTCCGATCTTGGGCTCCTTCTCGACGTAGACGAATTGCCCTATTTTAAGGTCTATTGGTCTAGCGTTTTGGTCGTAAAGACCCTGGGAATGTAGTTTGGCCTTTTCTAGGTGGTCGAAGGCGAGTTGGTGAATTTTCTGCAGTTTGTTAATTAGGTCCACCATGTAATCGTTGTAGGTATGTATTGGNGGTCGTAAAGACCCTTGGAATGTAGTTTGGCCTTTTCTAGGTGGTCGAAGGCGAGTTGGTGAATTTTCTGCAGTTTGTTAATTAGGTCCACCATGTAATCGTTGTAGGTATGTATTGGCTCATCTTCGTCGGTAACGT
Organism: Diachasma alloeum; assembly: GCF_001412515.2. NCBI lineage: Eukaryota > Metazoa > Arthropoda > Insecta > Hymenoptera > Braconidae > Diachasma > Diachasma alloeum. Next base: position 9,318 of record NW_021681394.1, read on the forward strand.
TGGAGGGGAGAATCGCCCTTTTTCCATACAGGACTTCAAATGGTGTGAAATTTGTTGAGCTATGCAGAGTAGTATTGTACGATAGCATGGCGAAGGGGAGTAGCTCATCCCAGTCGGTGAATTCGTCGGTATAGGTCTTCAGATATTCGGCTAATACGTGATGACTTCTCTCGAGGGCTCCATTTGACTGAGGTCTATATCCAGATGTTGTTATATGGTGGAATCTCAGGACCTTTCCCAGTTAATTGAACACTTTGCTGAGGAAGCTGGTCCCTTTATCTGAGAGGATTATCTTGGGGCATCCGTACAGGGCTACATACTTGGTTGCTAGTGCATGAGCGATAGTGTGAGCCTTGATATCCTTAAGGGGTACAGCGGTGCAGTGCTTGGAGAAGTTATCTTGTATCGTCAAGATATGGCAGTGACCCATACGTGTAGCTGGGAGGGGGCCTACAGTGTCGATAGAGATTCTCTCGAAGCATTCGCTGGGTGTTTCGGTGATGAGCATGGGCTGTCGGAATTTCACCCTTCGAATTTTCTCTAGTTGACAGGTTCGGCAGAGTTTGATAAATCTCTCTATTTCCTGCTTCATCCCGGGCCAGTAGAACCTTTCCCTTACTCGGTTGAAGGTTTTCACAATCCCTTTGTGTCCTCCGGGGAGAGTTGCATGGCATTCCTTAATGATTTCTGGTCTTAGGGCTGCTGGAGGCATCCGGATTCCACCATGACATAGAGTTACAGTAGCTGGATGGAATTGAAATTCTTTCTCCAGGAAGTATCGTATTCTGATATTGTCGTCTATTTCGTCGCCCTGAGATGCCATTTTTATTTCAGTAATTTTGTATTTTTCCATGGCGGTTTTGAGATTTTTCAGGCAGAGTTTTAGTATCCGGTTGTTGACTTTTTCGAAGTGCCATTGCTTCGCAATGAGGGTAAATGTTCGGAATTTTCCGCACTTCGTGACGATGACTTGACCTAGTTTTGGATTGAGCTTACGTATTTCCTCCAGGTCTATCAGATTGAGGTCTCTTAAAAGTTTGGTGTTTTGCTTTTTGATCTCTCCATCTGCTGCGAGGAAATGAGCAATGTTTCCCCTGGTAAATGTTAGTCCATCTCGAGTTTCTTTGATGTTGCTCGCAGGCTGATAGTCACTTTGTGGTATTGTGATCTTGTCGTCCATAGGTTCCTCATTCGATTTGTTCTGAGATATTTCTCCTTGGGTCTGTATGAAACCGTGCTCTTCGCTCGTGGGAAGGTCAGGCGGGAGGAATTTGGGGTATGGATTCAAAGACACCCCCGATGGCTGCGATGATGACGGTTGTATAGTTTCGTTTGCTTGAGGACTTTCCGCTTCTTGGGAGTGCGTTGTTTGATGGATTTCTTCGGTGCGTGGGAACAGTTCTCTTGGGGTTAGGTCTATTGAAGAATTTTTCTTTTCCGGAGAAGATCCGGCCATAGGTGACTGTATAGCCCTTGGTGTTGGCAGTAAGGATTCTCGTGTGACCTTTGGCTGCGATATCACAGAATGTCTGGATTGGGGTATTTCTTCCTTCTCCGTTTTTTCGGGATTTTGGTCGGTGGAATTCGTCAATTCCGAGATTTCGTCAGTTGAGTTGATCAGGGGTTTGGACTGGTTTTGCAACTCAGCCATCTTCTTCTCAAATTCTTGACAGGATTCATTCAATTTCTCTTTGAATTCTGGACCCAGACTGGTTCTTCTCATTTTGTAGAGTGGTAACAGCTGATCTAGCAGTGGCTCTAGGGGTTCCTGGAATATTTCCTCGTCTCTTTCCGAGATTTTCTCCATATACTCGTAGAATTTTTCCAGGTTTCGTTCCATTCGTTCCATGTTCAATGGTGGACGTGGTGTAGGATTTGGTTCTTCATCCTTTTCCTCTATTCGAGTTTCCGCTTCAATGATAGAAGGCGTTTCCTCGTCGGTGGAGTTTTGATCTGTGATGAATGTATCATCCTCCAATTTTTCGTCCGTTGGGATTCCTTCAAGGGAAATTTCTAGTTGATCTTCTTTTCCTTGGTCTTCCATTTCGACAGGTACTATCGATGGTTCATCCTGTAGTGGTGGTTCCTCGGATTCAGTTACTGTTGGAGTTGATTCTGGCATCTCCACGATTAGAGGGGTGAATGGAGTGGGGGTCGTTTCTTCCACTGTTTCTGGTTTGTTCTCGATTGTGGTGCCTCGGGTAGATGATGTGGAGTTTTTGCTGATTTTGGGTGTTGTTTTATAATCACGATTCAGTCTGTAGGAGATCGGCTGCCGGGTGCCACTATTTGTTTCTGTTGCTCTTCTAGCCCGAAGCCTGTCGGCAATTGAGCTTCCCGCCGCTGGGATGGGGATAATTTGTGGGTCACTATTTATTCTAACCTTTCGGTTAGGATTTGTGACTGTCCCCGGTGTTTTCACACTAGACTTTGGTACTGGTAGAGCAGGCATGCAGGTTGCGAACATGACGATTTCTTCATGTTCGTCCTGAAGAGGATTTTCTGCAAAGGCGTCTGCTAGCTGATTTCTCTTCTGTTTCTTGATTTCTACCTCAAACGTGAAATCATTCAAGTAGGTTTTCCACTTAACTTGCCTCGTAGTAGGGTTGCTGGAATCTCTGAGCCAATTCAGGGCTGGGCTGTTGGTAATAATGGTGAAGGGTACTCCATAGATGTAGGGTTTGAACTGGTTTAAGGCGTAGACAGCTGCTAGGCAGTCCAATTCAACTGAAGTATATCTTGTTTCAGCATCTCGAAGTGCTCTCGATGCGTACAGGATCGGGTGTTCATCTCCTTCATCATCTTTTTGGCTGAGGATGGCTCCAATGCCCTTTTGAGTACTGGAAACATGAACGATAAATGGTTCGTTCATGTCAGGATGAAACAGTAGAGAGTCCTCGGTGATGGCTTCTTTGAGGGCTTTGAATGATTGTTCTTGTTCTTTGCTCCATTTAAATCTTACATTTTTCTTGAGGAGATCATTTAGAGGCTGTGCGATTTCTGCGTAGTCCTTCACAAATCGTCGATAATAGTTACTGAAGCCTAAGAATCTCCTTATTCCCTGTTGGCTTGTGGGAAGGGGCATCTCTGTTAATGCCTTTATCTTTGCTGGATCCGGATGGATACCTTGGTAATCGATTATGTGTCCCAGATAGGCTACCTCCTTCATAAAAAATTTGCATTTATCAGGCTGGAGAGTAAGTCCGTTTTTCCGCAGGCAGTTGAAGAATTTCCTGAGACGGGTGACGTGTTCGCCCAGTGTTCTGGAGTAAACAACTACATCATCTAGGTAGACATAGAGTTCTGTCCCTTTTAGGCCAGTTAGGGTCTGATCCATCATCCGCTGGAAGATTGGGGGTGAATTTTGCAATCCAAAAGGCATCCTCATGTACTCGTAGTGTCCGCTGGGACCGGTGAAGGCAGTTTTTTCAGCGTCCATTTCATCCATCGCGATTTGGTGGAATCCACTGGCTAGGTCGAACACACTGAAGTACTTAGCTCCGCCTAGTTGTGAGAGAATTTCCGATATGTTGGGTAACGGGTAGGAATCTCCGATCGTTTTCTGATTCAGATGTCGGAAATCGATCACCATTCTCCATCGCTTCTTTCCCTTGGAGTCGGCTTTCTTTGGTACAATCCAGAGGGGTGAGTTGTATGGTGATTCTGAGTGCCTGATGATTTCTTGTTCCAGCAGGTTGTCTATTTGTCGATTTATCTCTTCCTGATGTTGAGGAGGGTACTTGTATTGCCGCTTATGGACAGGTTTATCATCGATGGTTCTGATCTTGCACTGGAAATTCTTAGCTTTGCCAAGCTTGTCTCCTGGAAGGTGGAATATGTCATTGAACTCTTTTACTAGTTCAATTACCTCTTTGCGTTCGAAGGGTTTAAGCTCCTGATCGGGTAGGGCCTCTATTACGTGCGATGTGCGAGGTGACAGACCTATATTTTCCTCTGGGGCAATTCCCATATTGCACCAGGCGAAGGTTTCTTGATGTTTTCCTAATATTTCGGTTCTTTCTAGGAGTTCATCGATTTCCTCTACCTTTTGGGGTGGTATATGGAGGTGAGCTGGTTCCTCGGTGGTGTTGATGGCGAAGAGACAGGCTTTCCCCTCCCTAATGCTGACCACACTCTCACCTAGATAGACGCCTGGTTTTGTGGAGATTTGTGGTAGATACCCGACCGATAATTCGGTATTCTGGATGGGGATTTGGATGGCCATTCTTGCTCTTGGAGGGATGACGGTTGACACATGGAATTTCTCGTAGTTATACCAATTTACCGGCAGGTTAGGCCTCTTGAGAGTGGTAATATTCCTTTGCTGATACCGTATGTCCACCTTTTCTTGAATTAAAAATTCTAACCCAAGTAATCCGCTTCCTTCGACAGGTAGTTTATGATCTACGATGTGGAATGGTACGAGAGAGCCAAAGATTTTTAGGTGAACTAGACCGCATGTTGGCAATGCATTCTCCGTTACTCCAAGTAGATAAGGTATCTTAGGAGGTTCGATTCTTACGTCGGGTTTGATGACTCTCCTCTCGATAAGGTTGATGTCGGCTCCGGTGTCGATGAGAAATCGATGTCGATTTCCGATGAGGTTTTTCACCTTCAGGTTTATCCTTGGGCCGCCCCCGCTGAGTGCAATTCGGCAAGGTTTTCCTCTCGTTGGACAATTGGGGAGGCAGAAATGTATAGGTTTCAATGGGGCGATGTTGAAGCTAATGTTGTTTGTGTTGAAGGAGATGTGGGCTTTCAACTCATTCAACATTTCATCCCCGATGATGGCTCCATATCCGCCTGGCTGGTGAGGAATCACGTGGAATTTTATTTGAACTTCAGGATGCACCGCGAGGCGAACTACTCCGAGGGAGTTCAAGACGTGATTGGACAGTCCAACGATTCCGATTGTTTCTGTGGTATCGATGAGGGCGTTTTCTACCAATGACTGGAACGATATTAGGTTTATGGAAGCTCCGGTATCGATTAATGCATTCACACCTGGGGAGATGACATTTGGTCCTCGAAAGATGATCTGAGGACCCCCGGTAACTCTACACAGTATGGGTTTTACTGTCTGGGATGCATGCTCGACATCGTGTGGAGTGAGTGCTGGTTTTGGCCGCTCGTCATCGCACTCAATTGGCGAGCAACAATCTCGTTTAAAGTCTCCTTTGGAATTGTTCCCTCTGTGGATGGGCTGGCTCTGTTCTGCTGAGTTCTCGTGGGACTCCGCAGGGTATTTCTCCCTTCTCGTTCTCTTGAGGGAGGCCTAGAGAGTGGTCTGGAGTCTGACGATGGACGATTCTGAGTCTGCAGGTTATTCAAACTCGTCGCAAGCTGTTGGAGTGAGGCTGTGGTCTGCTGCAGCATACTTTTGATCTCGTCCATATCGGAAAGGTTCTGTTTAGGTTTGAATGGGGCTGCATGAGGACGTTGGTTGGCTACCAAGATGTTAGCGAGGGCTAGAATCTGATCCGTGGTAGGGTTTTCTGCAGTTCCCGCTGGTTCCTCATAGTCAGATTCATCCTCGTCGTTCGGAGTTTGACCGTAGGCGATGACGGGGTTAAAGCTGCGCGAAGGGGGGTCACCAGGATGAGCTGTGTGTCCTGGTATAGATGGAGGTGGCCCCGGTGGTCGAGGTGGCGTTTGTCTGTACCCGTCGCCTTGCCTGTTCCGGTGGGATGGCAGATATTCATTGAGGAGAGCGGTGACTAGATCTCGTGAAGGGTCCTGATTTCTCCTCTGTCCGGAATAGTTTCGGTGACCGTAGCTTGACGATGGTGTCGGGGTATTTGACTGATTATATGACTGACTGTACGACCGATTTTGTTGGTATTGGTATCTCGGCTGAGGTGGCATTTGCTCCCCGTACAGTTCGGGCGGTAGAGAGCTCCCTGAATGGATTGGAATCGAGGGGTACTCCGTGATGTACCTGTAGTGCCCGTTATCAGCAATCTCCAACGCTGGTACTTTGACTGTATCCCGGAATTCGTCTGTTTCTAGTTGTGTAAGGATCTCTGAGATTTTACTTAGGTTGTTGCGCCTAATACTTTCCTTCACGCTTGCAGGGGCGTATTCTTTAAACCGTTTAATGGCCTCTGTCTGGAGGTGTTTTTCGAGGACTTGTTTTTCAGCTTCATTTTCCCCAGAAATCGTACCCAGACCGAACTGGACCAGTGCTGCCAATCGCTCCAAGAACGATTCCAGGGGTTCATTTTTAATTTTCAACAGCCCGCGTATTCTATTCACATAATACGTTAAGTCGTATTGACCTCTAAATCTCTTGATCAGGTGAGTAAGAATAGTTTCTACAGAAAAGAGGGGTTTGTTCGCCACTACGAATTTTGCTGGGGGTAAAAGGCGTTTGAGTATTTGTCTAATATATTCCTCTTTCTTTCCGTCTGCTTTAGGAATGGAGGCAAGATTTGATCTCAACGCATACTCAAATTCGTCCAGAGAGCAGTGCTCATTTGTACCGGAGAATATGGGAATGCTGTTTGCAATGTCTCGGGCTTTGACATATTCTTCGTAACTGGACACGGTTTGATCAGCGTCACCCGAGTCTCCGGAGTAACTGATATTAACGAAGGACGGATTCGCCATTTTATGAAGATAATTTAATTAGTTGATAATTTGAATAATTTTAAATTTTGAGATTAAGTTAATTTGGATTAAGATTCTATGTGATTTTTCCAATAAATTGGGAAAAGAAAACAAAATTTCTCTTATAATTATTTCAAAGAGAATTTGAATTTTGCAAAGAAAAGTCTAATATTTGAAATTTACGAAGGATTTCCCAAAGCTGAAATTTTAATTTATTGACTTGAATTCAATTGACTAGAATGGGTTTCAAAAATTTCAGAATATTAAAAAGATAAGAGTATTGGAAACTTAGGCGTGTCCTACCGACTGCGCCATGAAATTTTAGCTGTTATGTCCAGAGAAGGATTTTAGCGTCGAATGGACATGTTTTAATTGTCACATTAAAATCAAAGCTAAAATTATTGAATTTTATAATTATTGGACGACGCAAAGTTTTATACTCTTACCTTTGTTTAAAATATAAGGGAAAAAGGGCTTGATTTAGGGATAGGGCTTGAGTTGAGACGAATTTCTAATCAAGACATTTGGAGTTGTAATGGGAATCAAATTTGAATTTAAATATATTTTGTATAACTACTCGGTTTACAAAAACATGAGCGTGATTTTACAGAAATCTAGGTAGCTAAAATTCCTATCCCTGGAATGATCTGAAGGATTCAAATTTGGGTTTACAAATTTTGTTACTCACAATTCGGTCTGTTATTTATAAATTATTCGATGTATTTGTAGATCCCTGGGTAAATCCGTAATTTCCTCACCAGCAATTAGTCGCGCTAAAGGCTATTATGGATACTTTCACGGAAACACTTTCTTCTACTCGTTGATATTTTAATGAATTTTTGGCAGTTGAAGTTGAAGATTTTTAAGAGTTTGGTTGAGACTGTCCACAACGCGTTACAATAAACGAATTCCTTATTTGCAAGAAAAGTCACCACTCTCGGTTAAAGAAATTTTATTCCCGGATAATTTCAATTGTTCGTAACTTACTATTAATTCGGTACTATCCCGTGTGATCGAAGGAAGGATTGAAAAACCGGACCGATTAAATGAACTATTTCCACCATAATTGTTACTGCTCCGTCGCTGCTTCAAGACTGTTTAATTTTGATTTTTCTGACATTTTTATATGAATTTTGGGGTCACTTGTCACATGGGCTCCAACGAGTCCATTTTTAATTGGTGGAAAATGTCGTATGACTTTTTCCACTCTTTTGATTTTCATGGGGAAGTAGTTCATTCGGTTTTTGGGGTCTTAATTAATCGGTTTGCAATCGTTCCTTTGCGCACGAATCTTAGTATTGGGTAATTGGGGCGTGCTGAGTGCGCCATTTCATCACTTTCGAACTCGATTCCAATGTCTTTGGAATTTTTAATCGAGTTCAAGTGCTGAAATGCACTCAATTTGACTTACAATTGTGGGTTTGGTTCTTAATTACATGTAGCTTATAGTTATGATCCTATATAAAATTTATTCTAGTCTTAAATTACTAGTATAAATTTTTTTTGGACATTACATTTCCATACGTATATTTTCTTCCCCCGAGTAAATGGATTCAACGCGGGAACAGTAGACTCGGAGAATCAAAACAATGATGTGTGGCGTCCACAAATTCGCAGAAAAATGGGAGAGGAAAAAAAAACAAAGAATAAAGTTTTTCGGAGGAACATTCTGTAAAGGGGGGAGGGAAAAAAAACGACTAACGGTCATTTCTGTGATTCGATAACGAAAAAATTGAAAATTGGGATGGTTGAATTGTGACAAAAATACATCACCGTCGTTTTTGTCTCCAGATCCAATTCTCATTGGGAATCATAATCCAATCACTAAATAAAAATTACAATTTTCGCCCTCAAAATTAAGAAATAATTATTTAAATATGTACCATCACTTCATTCCATTCAAAAAAAAAAAGCTGAACCGTATTAATTTAATGGAAGTTATCAACGAATTCTTCGTCGCGGAAGGGAAATAAACGCATAATTATCTCACCTACCTTTGAATCTTGGCCACCCATCTCCCACGTCCCAATCCTCCAGAGATTGTTCGATAAAGTTCGGCGGCACATAATCACTCATTGTCAATTCAGGTCTAAACTTGCGTCACTTATTAAATAATTGTCACTTCAGCCCACCCTACTGTCACTGCAATTAGTACGTTGCCCGGTGAAGAAAATGACTAAAAATCCCACTGATCCCCGAAAAGAAACGCACGCTATAGAAGTATCGTCCTTTCCATGTGGTCCCTCGCGCGAAAGTGATCTATTCTGGAAGCCTCCGATGATGGCGTTGCCGTCGCCACAGTCGTCGGATCGACGTTCTTTACTGAACCCCAGGAATTGATCCTTACCGGCAGTATATGGAACTTCATGACAGAATACAAATACTGGTGAGAAGTAAATACAATTTTCTTCTCACAGAACAGAACGGAAAACACATACTGGTGAGGAGCAAATATAATATCTCTGCATAATGCCCTCTGAATTTATTATTCACACGAGTCCTTTGACAATTTTTTATGACTTTTATGGACCAAATCAGTGGAAAGAGTAATAGTCAAAGGTATTCATTGCGATCCCGTGGATAGAAGATTCAATCGATCAAATATCAGATCCGAATGTCAATCAAGAGTTTTGCAAAGAGTTGGAAAATTTTTCTCCCCTTTATTATTACAAAAAAATCGTAATAAGAGAAACGCCTTTTCGTAAAAAAGGATGTTTCATTCTAGTAGAGCATCCAATGCGATTTCAGGAGCGCAGAAGAATCATGACTGTTAATAGGTAAGTAAATTAAAAAAATATTCATTCGTTTTTAATCCATCCAAATAAAATGAGTACAGTGAGGCACTTAAAATGAAAGTTTATCTGAATCAAATACCAACCCAATGAAATCAGCATAACATTTACATTTGCTTTCCCTTTGAACGAGTAACATCTATTCTAACAAATGTCATTTGACCATTATTTTATGTACTTCTTTCCTCATTGTCTCACTTTCCCATTTAATGTTTCATATTTTGTTTTACTAGTTCCGATTGGAACAGCACTTTATAAAGCCATAGAAACCGCAGGGGGTGGCAAAATTAAAGTTTCCGTATGGCGATCTTATCAGTGCACCACAATTGTATGTGCCTTAATGGGCTGCACATCTTGAAATTTTGATTTATAAAAAAAAAAGTTGAATATTATCGGGAAAAAAAGATAAACGAAAATTATACTTTACCGTCATAATACGGTGCCAGACTATTTCCGGCATTTGATTATTTGTCTTGACAGAAAATTAATGTTCATGTTCATAACACAAACATTCAGATTTCAATAATTCTATTCTTTGGAATTGTGAGTGATAAAATAATTTGTGGTGACTTTCCCATGAGATTGGAAATAATAGAAGTACTACCGACGGCGGTGGCTGTGTGATTGAAGTGTCGCGTTGGCATGCGGGCAATCCGTGTTCGATTCGCGGCCGGGGGGGCCAAAATTTGTGACATTCTAAATCTCACAGTTTCATTGTCCAGCGGGAGTTTCGCAAGAGACTACTGTACCTGGGCAGATTTTTCCCTCAAAGATAAGGTTTTCCCTTGTCCTTCGGCAAATGCGGTACAGGGGGTTGGAGGTCGAAAAGGAACCAATCGTAAAGACCCGAAAGGGTATACGAGCAGAAATTTTTAATAAATAGAAGTAGTAATATTAAATATAAGTGAATTCAATAAAGTTAGCACCGGACTACGCCATTAATTTACCTTAGAATTAACAATTTAATTACCTGCAAAAATAAAAATTTCGAGGAAGGGTTTTTGCTCTGGAAATAAATAGTATCTAATGAACTTTTGATATAACGCTGAATTCCTTGCAGAATCCTCCACCTAATCAAATAAATTTAGGGTGTTAAATCCAATACATGTATGTATTAATACATGTAATAATAATTTAAGCAGCATTTCGGGATTTTGTGAGTACTATTCTGCAGATTTTCAAATATTTTACAGTATCCCCAGGCAAACCAAACAACATAAATGAATATAAGTGAACTCCGAATGATTCTGCCATGATTTGACTCATGGACATTTTAACGAGGATTTAGAGATAACATTACATCCTGAGTCTCTCCGCCATTCGTCGTTATTTCGTATTGTTACATATATCCAACATTGATGTCTTCTGTTTCTCAATTTGTTTTGTTAGTTAGAGTTCATATCAATTACTTTTAAGGTGTATATAGTTTGCGTGCATTCTTTATTATTTACCTTTAAGATGAATTTCCATCACTTATTCCTTGTTATCATTTTTTTATTTAATTGCCTATGGCTATCTCGATGTGCATGGAAACTTGCTAAAATTAGAATTGAAGAGGTTGAACGAGCCCTTGTACAGATTTGCCCCCATATTAGTATTGATGAATTCAAAAATTTAGTGCAATACATGGATTTATCATCAAATGAGAGTATTTTGCGAAGAGTATGCCAAAAATCGTTTCCCAACATCAGCGACAGAAGGACCATTCCGAAACACACAAAGCGGTGTCAAGATATTTATCGCGAAAGGTACATCAGGCCTGACAGAGAGCATACACGGAGAAAAGTAAGAGATGAGCATTTTTCACAGGAAACTAAGATTGGAGAATATCCGAATGATTGTAAAACGAGATCGCGGAAAAGAGAAATACCTGAAAGTGGTACTAATGTGGAGAAAAACTCATTTCATACATATGAAAATACTGAGCCAACAGTCAAGAGAACGGAGTCAAGAGAAATTCATGAAAACTCATGTAATGGCGACAGTCCCACTGAATGTCCCACTGAAGATAATTTATATACGGAGAGTAATTCCCCCGAGTATTGGAGTCGACCAACGCCTATCAGGTTCATCCTGAAAATTCATCGAAGAGTGAAGATATCCCTACCTTACAAACGGATAACAATCGCTCTAATATTTTTGAGAACATCGCTACAAATTGTCATAGTCCGGAATATATATTGGATTGTGGTAACAGAAAAATAATGATCAACAAATTCAATCGTAAATTGAATAAGTTGAATGAATTTTCAAATTAGTATGTTTAAAATAATTATTTTTATTTAGTAGATCCTCACCCTTTGAAGTGCTAGGCGCATCTGTATAAATCATTCAGGCGTCTAATGTCGATAATTTGAGTATTTGATAATATTTGAATGATAATAAAGAATTCGGGGATTGAAATGACAAGAAAAGATTCGAGTTGAACCCAATGATTAGTCTATTACTAATACGAAGAGATTCTCATCACAGAGACCAGGAAAGAAGACGAGTGAGAGAGAGAATTCGAACGAAGCTAGATTTTGAAATATTGATTTGGAATAAATATGAAGAAAAATACAATAGGCGAAAATAAACCGATCTTTTCACCTAATTTTGTACGAACCAGTGTTTAAAATAATCCAGAATAGTTGACCAGAACAGTGGATGATTCGATTGAATGGTTATTGAATTTCACTTAGGTTGTTGTAGAGTTTGATTCACTTATTTCACTATAATCTTATCTATCTTATGAGTCTATGGTTTTTAGTTGATTTTTGGTTACAATGTGTCCATGTACTCTTTTCACGATAACGTAGTGAACAATTTGCAGTTCACCGACCGCTACGTTTCAGGATCTTCACTACGAAGGTATGCGTATTTGTGATATTATCCCGAATAACTTAAGATGACTCGCGTACGCCGGGCAGGACTGATAAACTGATTCCGGGGTAACGTTCACGAGCAGAGCTTAACGAGCCAGAGCTATTTGACGTGCCGTTTTGGCATCTAAGACGCGATTTACAATTTTAAAAGAGAGAATTGTATGGGCGAAAATGCTATGCAATTTTTTGTTGAATGCGCGGTTTTGACCATTCTCAAGGACAATGGTGGCGCGTTTGCCGAGTAAATTGAGTTCCTTTGACAGCAACTGACATCCGGTAGGCAACGAATAAATCCAACTTATTGAAAAATAAATTTATTTTATCGAATTAATTTTGAAATAAATTCCATACATGACACTCCCCCCGTGAATGCTGGAGAATTGTATTCGCCGGTCTTCATGCGCTAGAGTCGTGACTTGATTCGTTGTCCATCGTTTACAATTTTAGTTTTACGAAATTTTCCAATGTAACTGTCTATAGAGTTTATACAAAGCAAATTTTTGATTCTGATTTCATTATT
>NW_021681394.1:24854-45833 GCF_001412515.2 Diachasma alloeum
TAGTCACAAGTATTGTCATTTATGACATTTCATAAGTTTGGTCGTTATAAATTGGGATCTCTGAAGTTTTGATAGTATTCTTTTCCTGAACCTGCCAAGATTCATTCGAAAAGGTTGATAGTAAAAGGCTGATCTATAGTGAAAATTCTAAATGTGATTTCTATTACAATATTGCATTGGTGTGGTCATAATTTCATCGTTAGTTGTCTGTCAATTTGAAAGTTGAATGAATGGCCCTGATACACGAGTGCCAATTGCGGATAATTACAAATTTATGAGGTGTAGAAATCGAAATTTCGGACATGAAAATGAGATCAATCACATACGGATTCTCTTTAAAGATTAAAGATTTCCATTTTTATTCATTAGTTCGAAAATTTTAAAAGAAAGACGGAGGTGTTAGGTGGATAGAAAACTTTGAAGCAACTTAAATATTATGGATGCTCGGTATGGCTAGAAATGGAGTGATCTGGAAAGGAAAATTGATTCATTGATTGACGCTGATCACTGATTACGAGCTTGTGAGTCGTTTGAGTAATGCAGGCAGTATCTTCCACGTTCATTAAATAAATTTTTTTTTTGTTTCTGAAATTTTCGATTCACAGAGCCTTCCCCCCTGTTCAGATTTTCTAACAGGCTGTTATACTCAAAATTGATTTTGTTTGAATCGAAATAAACTCACTCACATATTCATTTTGTTTAAATGAGTTAATGTCTGCTATATAATACTTTTGGGATGATTTTTAATGACCTTGGCAATAATGAAATTTCTAAAGTTTGTTGGAGGTGTTAAGGAGAGAGATAATTTTAGTTTCTCATATTTCAAATGTTTTTAAAAGAGTGGGAGATGAAGAATAGAGAGAAACGGAGAAGGGGTAGAATTTTTTCAGAAAATAGTCCGAAAACACTGGAATAGTTCGAGAAAGAAAATTACTGAGATATTTAAGAATTAGTCAATTTTCCGAGGAAATATTGTGTGAATTTTTGAATGGAAAATGAAAACATCAATTTAAGATGAATATTGAATTTACGTTAATTTTTTACATTCAAAAATGGATGAGACCTATCGAAAAATATTTCGATAATAAAAATATAAATTTTGAAGGAACTTGGAAAAATGCGGAATTTGAATTGAATTATCAAATATCAAATACACTTCAAAAAGAAAACTGAATGATAGTGCAGGTTAAGGATCCCACTTCTGACACCAATTTTACTGTGGTAACAGGAAAATAATATTCAACAAATTCAATCATAAATTAAATAAGTTAGATGAATTTTCAAGTTAACATGTTTAAAATAATTATTTTTATTTAGTAGATCCTTACACTTTGAAGTGCTAGGCGCATCTGTATAAATCATTCAGGCGTCTAATGTCGATAATTTGAGTATTTGATAATATTTGAATAATAATAATGAATTCGGGGATTGAAATGACAAGAAAAGATTCGAATTAAACCCAATGATTAGTTTATTGCTGATACTAAAAAATTCTCATCACAGAGACAAAGAAAGAAAACGAGTGAGAGAGAGAATTCGAACGAAGCTAGATTTTGAAATATTGATTTTGAGAAAATATGAAGAAAAATACAAAAGGCCAAAATAAACCGATCTTTTCACCTAATTTTGTACGAACCAGTGTTTAAAATAATCCAGAATAGTTGACCAGAACAGTGGATGATTCGATTGAATGGTTTTTGAATTTCACTTAGGTTGTTGTGGAGTTTGATTCACTTATTTCACTATAATCTTATCTATCTTAAGAGTCTATGATTTTTAGTTGATTTTTGGTTACAATGTGTCCATGTATGACTCGCGTACGCCGGGCAAGACTGATAAACTGATTCCGGGGTAACGTTCATGAGCAGAGCTTAAGGAGCCAGAGCTATTTGACGTGCGGTTTTGGCATCTAAGACGCCACTGATTTATACTTTTAAAAGAGAGAATTGTAAGGGCGAAAATGCTATGCATTTTCTTGTTGAATGCGCGGGTTTGACCATTCTCAAGGACAATGGTGGCGCGTTTGCCGAGTAAATTGAGTTACTTCGATAGCAACTGACATCCGGTGGGCAACGAATAATTCCGACTTATTGAAAAATAAATTTATTTTATCGAATTAATTTTTAAATAAATTCCATACATGACAGGATAAAGAACTTGAGTACCCACGGCCTGAAGCTGGTAACACTGCCTTGCATCAGTTCTCATGTCCAGCTTCATTCATCCTTTACAATGACAATTCAAACGAAGAAGGGTCTGAAGAACCACTAAGTATGGGCAACCCCGGGGAAGTCAACACTCCCCCGCGATCACCAAATTCTGCCTCGGTCTCTTTTACGACGAATCTCGAAGATGTTGCCAGTGATGTTCGCGATACCAGCGAGCTGGAAACAGTTAGTGAGCTTTCTGCGGCCGAGCATGATAATGTGAGTCCTCTTTAGACTCCCTTGAGAAGGAGTAATTCACAATTCTCATCACGCGATTCGTTTCCCGAAATTATAAAGAACGCTCAACTTTGTAGCAAAAAAAAACATCATGAGGCAGCTTCAAAAAACATCACCGTTTCGAATCCGCAATAAAAGCTTTATTTTGCCGGCAAAATTCTGAAAAACATCGAGTGCTGTGAAAATAATTGAGAAAATAGATAAAGAAGGAAGTGTGATTAAGGAGAAGAAATTTATTTTAAAAAAGGGCTGGAGAAATGGTTTTGTATCCTATATGAGGAAACGGGATATATATATAAAGGCTGCACCTTCAAAGTGTACCATTATCGCGGATATCCTAAGGATTCAAAAAAAGCAGTTTATGATTTTTGGACGGAGATGAAATATTTAAATACCCAGTGTACGAAATTCTGGTGCGTGATCCCTGATGTCATTGAAAATCTCTTCAAAAACACAAAAGTTTAGGTTTGACAAATTAAAAAAATTCACCATAAAAGAGCGAGGGTTACAGGCGTTTTATTAAGGGAGACGATAGAAAAAAATGCCGATGCATGCAAACAGGATGCACCGTGTATTTTGCGGAGAAAACTGTTTAAAAGTTTACATATTCGAAGTAAAGAATCCGGGAATAGAGATGGAGCACCAGATAGACGCGTTATTTTTAAAATTGCCAACGAAATTCGATTAAACGAGAGACTAGATCCTCATCCGTTAGTAGACATTTATGAAATGATGAAAAAATGGGAGCAAGACCCGAAGTGGAAGGGTGAGAAAATTTCTGAATTTATTCAGCGAAAATTTTCAGTAATTATGTATACCGAGAAACAAATTAACTATTTGCTTTCCTTGGACCAACCCATTTTCGCGTATTTTAATGCCACTGGCTCAGTCGTAAAACAATTAGATTCAAGTCAAAAAATTATTCTGTATTACGCATTAATATTACTTGAGAGAGAATATATTCCAATACCCTTATTACATTTTTTGTCAGACAGTCATGCAATTCCCGATCAGGCCGGTCCTCTTCTTTCATATCTGCGTGATTTGAAACAATATACGAAGCGGAAGATAATATTTTCCAAAGTTGAAGCAGACTTCAGTGCTGCAGGCTTTACAGCACTCATACTTGCTTTTCACCAAATGGATGTAAATAGTTATTTGAGGAAGATTTATAACGAATTAGAAGCAGGCGAGACAGTTGAGGATCAAACAATATTCCACATATGTTCTACCCACACGCTACGAAAAATTATAAGGAAGGCGAAAAAATATTGCCCAATGTACGAGCAAAGAAGAGTTGTTCCACGTATTGTTAGTGAATTGATCCATTCTCAAACGTTGGAAGATGCTGCATAGCATTTTAAATCTTTTATCGCCATATTCCGACTGAAATATAAAATACCACAATACACGGAGAAAAATTTTTCGCAAAAATTATCCTTCCAGAAGGATAAATGTGTATTATTGAAATTTTTCGTCTGATTTACATCCGGAAATTCGACAAAAATTGATCTTAAATAATAAAATTTATCATATGTAAAATAAATTTTACCCTTCCGTATGGTAATTTTCGCCGAAGGAACCAGAAATTGTCAATACATTTGTCAAAATGTATATAGACAAAGACAGATAATATCCATGTGAATGATAAAAATTATAGTTATCCTGGTACCTATTATAAAATTAATGAAATAACTTTTATTCACCCAACTCTATTTAATTATACCCATCGTGCGCATAAAAAAATACCCAGATGGGCGCGACACTTTTTACCCTTCCAAACAATAAATTCTGCCAGTAGAATGTCTCGTGGTAAAAACACTTTGAGGTCTGTCGGTAACACTCGAGTGTTTTGGAGTATTAACCTCTGCGTGGAAGAAATCTGAGATAAGGTTAGTATTTTTTGCAATTCTAGAACAGTAATTTTTATCCAGATATTTGTAAAAACTACCAAGATATGTAATAATTTTTATCCGCGCATACTGGCAATTTTTACTCAGATAAGAACAAATATTATCCGGAAATGTTCATTAAAATTTATCCACACCAAGGATATTTATTGGTCCAAAAATACACTGCTACAGAATTACCCTTCCATCCGGGTAATTTTTACCTGGATTTCACGATAATTTTTACCAAAAATTTCTCTCCGTGTACGAAAAATATTACTCGAAGTTTGTTACTACCGACGGAAAATGTAAATATCCAGAAAAGAGTGACGAAAATGACCTTGACGGCGGAAGTTATTGTGATGCAGAGAATGCTACTGATAGCGAAAATATCCCTCAGAAAAGTAATTGAAAAATGAACAAACAAACAAAAGATGACCAATGTGAAAAATTTAACGGTGACACAGAGGATGATTCTATCTGCGACAGTAGAGCCCGGAAGGATTCGCCGTTTGGATAAATTCTTTTTTAAAATTTATGAAGAAAATAACAATAATGCTAATGATTATATCCGCGATACACCAACAGAAGAATTAGAAGCCAATCCTTTTTATTTTATTAAATTTTTCAATTATCTGATCAATCACATCCTCCCATATGCAGGTCTGTTTCGGCGAGAGTTAAACAAAAAAAAACCGATGGAGAGCCGGGATTCGGGAAAGGGTTGAGAAGTTCCCCAAAAAGTAAATGTCACTGTGCGCGTGGGTAGAGTCACAATAAAAGTCTATATTTATCATAACATATACACAAAGTCAAAAAAATGTCCGCGTCACAATGATAATTAACCGTTGACAGTTAATTTAGAATGAGTAATGGAGTTTGCCCGGTGGAGATATTCACAATAATTCACGATGTAGTCGCGGAGAGAGAATGGCACGATGCACACTTGTCACGAGGCGATTAGAGAAGAAAGCGGAAGTGACGAGATTGGACAAGTGTCGTGGCAGGTGCCGTCGGTCCGAATTAATTGGACACGGTCGGTAACCCAGGTCCGTGTCCAGGAGGTGCTGCCGCTCGTGGTCAGCGGACCAACCTGCCGTGACGTGAGGCTGAAGCCTCAACAAGGTCTATGGTGCTCATTTTTTATGAAACAATTTGATATAACATGGGACAGCAATGCGGCGGTAGAAAACTATTTTGAAATTATAAAACATTTAGTTAAAAATAGAAAGGGGAACTGGCAAGTTGGGGAATTCCTCAGAATCTTGGAAAAAAGAGTCGATGATTGGGGGGATCATAGGAATTCTTCCCATTCCACGGAGAGGCAGAAAAGAGGGCGAACGCCGAGAGCCGAGAAACGAAAAAATTACTCTGTGGATAATGAAAAAGAGGAGGGGAAATCAACNACGAGATGGGGCAAGTGTCGCGGCAGGTGTCGTCGGTCCCAATTAATTGGACACGGTCGGTAACCCAGGTCCGTGTCCAGGAGGCGCTGCTGCTCGTGGTCAGCGAACCAACCTGCCGTGACGTGAGGCTGAAGCCTCAACATTCTCCACCCGTCAGCAACTTGTTGGTGACCAGGTTCTCGAGGAAGCCATGATAGAGCCTGCAACACTAAACAGAGAAGATCAACAACGTCAACAGAGACCAGCTTCAAAATCAGCTGGTAGAGTTTGGCAACGGAACCAGCTTGAAGATCGGCCGAATTAATGTCGTCGTTGCTGTCCTGATGGTCACAACTCTGGAGAGACCATCCTTCCCAGGGTGTAGAGCTGTGACCCGAGCTAGAGGCCACTTCGCTGGCGGGAACCTCTCATCGGAGAGCAGAAACACAGAGCCGATGCGAATATCGTTGGACGGATGATGCCACTTGGATATGGACTGAAGCTGCTGCAGGTATCCTGTAGACCACTGCTTCCAGAAATACTGCAGCCTCTGCTGAATCAGTTGCCATCTTGACAGCCGTCCAACGTTGAGATGGTCCAGTGAAGGTTCCGCTAGAGCTATTGAAGCTTCTCCAATCAAAAAATCCAGAGCCTGTAGAGGTCTGGAGTTGAGCACAGCTTCAATCTGGGTAAGCAGTGTAGAGAGTTCCTCGAACGTCAGTGCAGTATCCCGAATCATTCGAGAGAGATGATACTTCACTGATTTTACCGCTACTTCCCATTTTCCTCCAAAATGAGAGGCCCCAGGTGGATTGAAAGACCACCGAGTACCATCTTGCAGGCAAACTGCTGAGATATGCTGGAACTCCTTTGATCCAGCAGAGAACAACCTCTTATACTCCTTGTCTGCACCAACGAAATTCGTTCCACAATCCCTGAAGAGGTTCCTGCAATGACCTCGACGACTCACGCATCTCCGATAGGCAGCGATGAACCCATCAGCAGAGTAGTCGGTGGCAGCTTCCAGATGAAGTGCTGACGTGGCCATGCAAACGAAGATCACTAACCAACCCTTTTGGGTTTTATGACCACGCCCCTTCAATGTCTTGATGGACACTGGTCCAGCGTAATCTACACCAGTGTTAGAGAAGGCACGTCCTGGAGACATACGTGCCGGTGGAAGCTGCCCCATCAGTTGCTGAGCACGTACTCCACGTTGGCGGGCACATTCCACGCACTTGAGAATGAAGGATCTTACTGGCGCTCTTCCTCCAATAATCCATCAAGACCTGCTGAGATGCGTCAACGTGAGTTGAGTTCCACCATGCAACGTTCGCTGATGAGAGTCCCTAATGAGAAGTTCAGCCAGCTCGGAATCTTAAGGGACGATCGCTTGTTGTTTACTCTCTGGGTGCAGGTTAGAGAACCTCAATCTCCCGCCCACTCGGAGAACACCTTGATGGTCTATAAAGGCAGTCAGTTTGGTGAACGGATGAGACCTCCCAAGTTGTTGACCACGATAAATAATGCTGCACTCCGACTGCCGATAATGAGCCTGAGTGGCTCTGACCCAATACAGCCTAGCTGCCTCGATCCCATCAGGACTGAGTGGATCCACGAGAGTTTCACCTGGTTTCCTCCTCATCCGAGCAACAACACGTTGACAAATTGCTGTTATGCACAGTAATTTGTAGAGAGAGGAGTACTTGGTAGTGGTGTAATAATGCGGGTTCTGGCACAACGTTTTTGGCGTCGATCTGGTCGTTGGGGCCCAGTAGGGGGGTCAGATGAAAGTCGGTCGGAGGGTGGTTGATTAATTCGCGGGGTCACGGTTTAATTCGCGGTTTGATTAATTAATTCGCGGTTATTCCCTCGAAGTGATTAAAGTGTTAATTAATTCGCGGGTTCGCGTTTTAATTCGCGGCTTGATTAATTAATTCGCGATTTTTCCCTGGAAGTGATGAGAGGGTTAATTAATTCGCGGCTTGATTCGCGAGGTCGCGGTTTAATTCGCGGTTTGATTCGCGTGGTCGCAGTTTGATTCGCGGTTTGATTAATTAATTCCCGATTTTTTCCCTCGAAGTGATGAAAGGGTTATTTAATTCGCTGGTTAATCAATTTAATTCGCGGTTTTGCGTTGCAAAGGACCTTCTCGGTGACCTAGTCAATCCACCCCGCGAGGGGGTGAGTGAAGGGCTTAATTAATTCGCAGCTGTAGAAATCATAGAAGGGGCTCCGGTTCTTCTTCAAACATTGACACCTGGCTCCACTTGACATGTCTGAACTTGAATCTTGAATCTTATTGCACTGTAACTGAAAGCCAATAATTTTTCAATGGAATTAAAGGCGTCTCACCATTATCACGCTCTCTATATGCTCTAAAAAACTATTTATTATTCCATCATTTTGCCTACCAATGAATAATCAGTTTTAATGGGGGACCCCTTTAAATCCTATTCGACACTCTGCTCTGGTTGCTCAAAAACTGACTATTAACAATCAGTAGGGAATTGTTCACTACCCCAGCAAATCTTATTGTACTGTAACTGAAAGTCAATAATGTTTCAATGGAATTGAAGGCGTATCACCGTTATCACTCTCTCTATATGCTCTAATAAACTATTTATTATTCCATCATTTTGCCTCCCAATGCATAATCAGTTTTAATGGGGGACCCTTTAAATCCTATTCGACATTCTGCTCTGGTTGCTCAAAAACTGACTATTAACAATCAGTAGGGAATTGTTCACTACCCCAGCAAATCTTATTGCACTGTAAGTGAAAGCCAATAATTTTTCAGTGGAATTAAAGGCGTATCACCTTTATCACTCTCTCTCTCTCTATCCCCCTATCAAACTATTTAATATTTCATCATTTCGACTCCCACGAATAATCAGTTTTAATGGAAGATCCCTTTAAATCCTATTCGAGACTCTGCTCTGGTTACTCAAAAACTTATTAGTAACAATCAGTCGGGAATTGTTCACTACCCCAGCAAATCTTATTGCACTGTAACTGAAGGCCAATAATTTTTCAGTGGAATTAAAGGCGTATCACCGTTATCAGTTTCTCTATATGCTCTAACCAACTATTTATTATTTCATCATTTCGACTCCCAATGGATAATCAGTTTTAATGGGAGATCCCTTCAAATCCTATTCGAGACTCTGGTCTGGTTACTCAAAAACTTATTAGTAACAATCAGTAGAGAATTGTTCACTACCCCAGCAAATCTTATTGCACTGTAACTGAAAGCCAATAATTTTTCAATGGAATTAAAGGCGTATCACCATTATCACTCTCGCTATATGCTCTAACAAACTATTTATTATTCCATCATTTTGCCTACCAATGAATAATCAGTTTTAATGGGGGACCCCTTTAAATCCTATTCGACACTCTGCTCTGGTTGCTCAAAAACTGACTATTAACAATCAGTAGGGAATCGTTCACTACCCCAGCAAATCTTATTGTACTGTAACTGAAAGTCAATAATTTTTCAATGGAATTAAAGGCGTATCACCGTTATCACTCTCTCTATATGCTCTAACAAACTATTTATTATTCCATCATTTTGCCTCCCAATGAATAATCAGTTTTAATGGGGGACCTTTTAAATCCTATTCGAGACTCTGCTCTGGTTACTCAAAAACTTATTAGTAATAATCAGTAGGGAATTGTTCACTACCCCAGCAAATCTTATTGCACTGTAACTGGAAGCCAATAATTTTTCAGTGGAATTAAAGGCATGTTAGAAACGTTTTGGAAATTATCCTGACTTGTTTCAATGTTAGAAAAATTACTTTCGGTAATTGTCAATGTTTCAGGATACGTTCTCTTAACGTTTTACACGTTGCCAGGATCGTTGGGGTTAGGTTTCAACGTCAATAATAAACCCCTGAATTTAGAGATGTTATTTAATAAGTAGATATTTAAAGTACACAGAACTCACTTGTGAACTTATGACGTAAATAATAATTGTTTGTAATAATCAAAATAATAAATTCGTTTCATATTAATGGACTTTATCGTAAATCAAAATTAAGCGTGACTTGGTACGTGGAATGGCGACCGTCTCCACCGGTAGCACACACACACAACCCCCTGACTCTCATCCCGTCATCCCCGAATACGTTTTTCGGGTTACTTCGGGCGTTATCGTTCAGGCGCTAACATTCGGCCCTCCTGTAATGGCTCGTCCTCGAGCCCCTCATGTGTAGGTGTATCGTTGAGGTTTCCTACGTTCTCTCGTTGACATTCGTCTCCTGTCACTCTGCTGCCTCTGTCCATCATTCACTGGCTGATCTCCACTGAGTTCAATTGTCTCAGTGACCTCGTCAGAATCCTCACTGATTCTGTTTCGTTTTCCTGGCACTCGAATCTCTGCACCAGCTCTATCTTCTTTCAATCCACTCCCTGGATTTATCTCACTCTCGTCTCCACTACTTGGACCTGGAGATGTTTCGTCTTCCTCGTGGGGCTTCCACGGTTTCATCTGACTGACATGAGCCGTAGCTGCATACTGACGTCCTCCCTTATCAGTATTCAAATCAGCCACCCTGTACGTGTCTGCTGACAGTACCTTCGTGACCATCAATGGTCCTCTCGTCTTCAATTGTAACTTCGTGCTTTCTCTAGTAGCATCTGGAGGCTTTTTAATGAAAACAATCTCTCCCACATCATACTTGACTCCTCTGAGGCGATTACTGTCGTAGCGTGTTCTGTACTTATCCTGTTCTCTCAGGATTACTTGACGAACCTCTTGTTGGAGCTGTTGCGGCAATTGATATTTATCAGTTGATGGATGAGTTAGATCTCGTAAAACTCCTTCATCGTGTCGTGGAACATACCCATGCAGAACTTCAAAGGGGCTCTTCCCCGTAGTCTTATTAATTGATTCATTGAGATCTCGTTGTATCTCCTTCAGTCGAGTATCCCAATCTCTTCCAAATTCATCTTGGAGATTGACTTGGATCGCTGGAGTGATTGAGGCGTTCAATCTTTCCACTTGCCCATTTGCCTGCGGGTGTCTGGGCGAATTCAATACATGTTTTATTCCGTGCCTGCAGCAAAATTCAGTGAATTTTTCAGCTGTAAAACATGTTCCTCTATCGCTGATAATACGATCTGGAGCTCCAAACAGAAGCACAAATTCATCTAGAGCTCTAATTACATTCATTACTTTCGTGTCTCGTGTTACCTTCAGCATGCAGTATTTCGTCAAATTATCGACCATAACCAATACATATTTATTCTTTCTGCTGGAGGTGACGTATGGTCCCAAATGATCGATATGAAGAGTAGCAAATGGTCTATTACCTGGTGGGATAGGATGAAGTTCCCCAGGCTGTCGTCCTGGTTTCGATTTGGTCTTAATACACGCGATACACGATTGAATGTGTTGTTTGGCATACCTGCGTATTCCTGGGAAGTAGTATCGTCCTGTTATCTTGGTGATAGTGCGTTTCAGACCTTGGTGACTTTGAAGGTCGTGGTGTCGGACTAGCATGCTCTTACGCATGGCTCGTGGTATTACGAACAGTAACTCTTCTCCTCGTCTTTTGTAGAGGATTCCCTCATACAATTCGTACCCATTTACTTCACTCTTCTCGTATTTCGTTCTGTCCTTTTCTTTTTTCCCCAAAATTTCAGCTTGTCTGCATAACAACTCGTCTCCATGCTGATACATCAATATTTCTTCTGGTTCTTCCACGATGGTAAACGTACCATCGAGTCGTGCTTCAGCAATAGTTTCATCTTCTGCTGGCTCCACGGGTGCTCTACTGAGAGCGTCGACATGAGCCATTTTTGTGCCTGGGCGGTGCTCGATGTCAAAGTCAAATTCTGTCAATGTGGTATACCATCTTGCCACTTGTGCGTTGTTATTCTTCATGGTGTTCAGGTACACGAGAGCCTGACAGTCGCTGATAATTTTGAAGTGTACATTGATGAGCATTGGTCTCAATCGTGATACTGACCAGACGATGGCCAATAATTCCATCTTGGATGAGTGATATCGTTGCTCTGGTTCTGTTGTTCGTCGACTAATGGCATACACCAGTCGAAGATCGTTTCCATCATCCCGTTGTAGTAACATTGCTCCAATCCCCCTTGCACTTGCGTCTGTGTGTAGTTCAGTCTCGTGAGAGGCGTTGAAGGGCTTCAGGACTGGACGTTTCGTTATTGAATCTCGTAATGTTTGATAAGCAGAATACTGTTCCTCTCCCCAAGTGAATGCTGCATCCTTTTTCAGTAGTTTGGTCAAAGGTTCTGCTATGAGTGCAAAGGCTGGGATGAACTTGCGGAAAAAACTCGTCAAACCAAGGTATCTTCGTATCTCGTGTTTGTCCGTGGGGGCAGGGTACTGTGCAAGAGCTGTCACCTTTCGTTCTCCGGGCTGAATACCGTCTTTACTTATAGTGTTTCCTAGATACTCAACTTCCTCGACGATAAAATGACTTTTCCTGAGGTTTATCGTGAGGCCAGCTCGTTTGAGAGCTTCCAGTACTTGAATTAATCGTTCTTTCAAGTCTGTCCAGTCTTTTCCTGGTAGTAAAATGTCATCGAGGTAGAACATGGCTACTCGGTCTCTCAGATCACCCAGAGCGAGTTGCATCACTTTACTGAAAAAGAAGGGTGCGTTCATTAGACCGAAAATTACCCTTGTGAACTCACCGGTCTCGTCTGGCGTGATAAAAGCTGTTTTCTCCCTAGCTTCAGGAGTCAATGGTACTTGGAGATAACCATGGGCCAAATCCAACGTGATAAAGACCTTGGCGTCTTTGAGTAACCTCAGATGTTCGTCCATGTCTGGAAGAGGGAAGTGGATACGTTCCGTCTGTTTGTTCAGGGTGGTATAGTCGACAACCAGACGATCTTCACCGGTCTTCTTCTGGACTAGTAACACTGGGCTAGCGTATCGTGATTTCGTTTCAGTGGCGATTCCTACATCCTTCCATTCCTTGACGATATTACGTATGGATTCACGTTCCCTGTCACTGGCTTTGTAGGGCCTCCTCATTACTGGTCGACTACCGGGTATTTCAGTGATGTCCATAGTCACTAGATCGGTACAACCAATTTCATAAATGCTTTTGGCTATCGTACATCTATACGTGTTCAGTAGCTCAATCAGTTCGTCTGCTACTTCGACTGGTACGTTTTCTCCTATGTTCAGATCTTCTCGTGTGACTGGTTCCATTCCAGTCCGTATCTGGAACACTGGAGGGTTACTTATGGTACTACGTGAAAGTAATTTACCTGCTGTCATTTTCGTTGGAGTGTCGTTGGCGTTTACTACTGGTAGAATCAACTGTTCATCGTGGGTTGATACTTCCACCAGAGAGACTAGATGAGGGGGTATCACTACGTCGTGCGTGATGGTTTGACGAAGTCTGTGGTCGTTTCCCTGTATGCAGTTGACTGGGAGATTCTCGTGTACAGCTTCAAATTTGAGTTCGTTGCCAATCTTATGATAATTGACGGTGGGGTGATCGGTGTAAGTCCTTCCAATGATAACATCGGTGGCTTGGGCATTGTCGGGTACGACTCTGAAGTCCACTGCTTGGACTTTGACTCCATCGATTGTGACGTCTTGAGTCACAATGCCTGGAGAATGAACTTTATAATGCTCTGGACCAAATGATCGTAGGTCCAGAGGCTGTTTGTTCATTTGATAATCCTGTTGCAGTACTACGATTGCTTTTATAGTGCATGTAGCACTACCAGGATCAATTAAACCAGTTACCTTTTTATTTCCCAGTTGTACTGGTTTTACGTATTTTGAAATAGAGTTTTCGGATCTCACACCCACGTAGTTCACGGTGGAGTCCAATTTACTTTGTTCACAAGCCCCGAGGGCATGCCCTTTCTTACATACCTTGCACACCCTGGGTCTGAGAGGTTTAGGGCAGTCCTTACTAACGTGTCCATAGGTGTTGCAATTGAAACACTTCGGCTCACCTACTTCATTGTAATTGGGAAGTTTTCCCTTGGAGCTGCCTGCAGTCGTGGGAGTACTTGTCGTCTTAGTGGCGGTACGGGTGCTCGTGATGGGGTTCTTGGAGTATTGGGTCGTGGTGGTCGTCTTGGGCTTCGTTGTTGTCGTCGTTGTTGCTTTTTCTCGTTGCGTTTTTATTCGTTGACTGCGTTGTGACCTCATCTCTTCATCAGCGATCATACTGTGATATAGGTCAGTTAAATCAATGTGGTTTCGAGCTGACATGGCATCGTATAGGTCTTTCGACCAGAGTCCAATGAGGATTTGCTCCTTCGTGCTAGCAAAATCCAACCCAAGTCGAGCACACTTTTTCGCCTTGGAGTAGAAGTACGTCTTCAGATCCTCATCCTTATCTTGTACTCTACTTTGCATTTTATTCCATTTCATCGTTGCACTTTCATTTATCAGGAAAGTATTCCTGAATTCTACTTCGAACTGATCGAAGGTTCTAATTCGATCGGTGATGAGTCGATACCAGTTTTTAGCTCCTTTGGTCAAATTCATTGTGGCCGTTTCTAGAGCGATATCGTCGGACCAGTGTTGTCGTGTTTTCATTCCCTTCAGGGTTCTCAACCATTCGTGTGCCTCGTGTGTACCCCCAGTTCCATCAAATGTCGATATTTGTTTTGAAAGATCTGGCATTACATTGTAATTCAAATCTCGTTCTCTGTTGGTGTTACTGCTGTTATTACTGTTGTTATTGTTGGTGGCGAGACTTTGGATGATATTCGCCATAAACTCGTCACGTCTTCGATTATCTGCTAAAATCATAGCGAGCAGATTCTCCGAAATCTCTGGCTCGGCTGCACCTGAAGAGTTCGTACTGCTTGGGTGCATTGGCGGGTGCTGAGGATAATTGGGTGGGGCATAAACAAACTGTTCCATTGGCACTTGTTGATATATGTTCGGAGGTTGTCCTTGGGGTGCGTATGCGTATTGTTGATGGTTTCTCGCTTGATTATTCTGTGCTTGGAATAATCCTCTTGGAGCAAACTGTCTCGGCCTTGGTTGGTACGTAGAAGTCGTGGGACGTGGTGGTGGGAACTGATATTGGTTCGCCGAGGACCACGTGGTGTGCGTTTGAGTGTGGATGAATGGTGTGCTGGGTCTTGATGGCACACTCGTATTCATACCACTTGTCGTGTTGGGATTCGTTTGTGTCCCATTGTCGTTCGACGCCGGGACTGATGTCGTTGATGGTACCTGATCGTTGTACTGATTTATGGTTTGCGGGTGTGTAGCACTAGAGCGACTAGAACTAGCTCGTGGCGTTGCTCCTAACGTTGGTGAACTCCGAGTTTCGCCGTGTTCGGATTCATCAGAGTTAATAGGTGAGGCTAATTCTTCAGCCAGAGTCCGTTGATTCCTTATTAATTCGTCAAAGGTTCGTTCGTCAACATACGTACGTTGTGACGCCATGACAAAACTCACTCTGGTTCTCGCTTTTAGCGTCCATGTTTAATTCCTCACTTTCACTCACACGTTTCACCTATTTGTGGGCGTTTTTGGGGTTATTATCCCACTTCTGATATGTTAGAAACGTTTTGGAAATTATCCTGACTTGTTTCAATGTTAGAAAAATTACTTTCGGTAATTGTCAATGTTTCAGGATCCGTTCTCTTAACGTTTTACACGTTGCCAGGATCGTTGGGGTTAGGTTTCAACGTCAATAATAAACCCGTGAATTTAGAGATGTTATTTAATAAGTAGATATTTAAAGTACACAGAACTCACTTGTGAACTTATGACGTAAATAATAATTGTTTGTAATAATCAAAATAATAAATTCGTTTTGTATTAATGGACTTTATCGTAAATCAAAATTAAGCGTGACTTGGTACGTGGAATGGCGACCGTCTCCACCGGTAGCACAAACACAACCCCCTGACTCTCATCCCGTCATCCCCGAATACGTTTTTCGGGTTACTTCGGGCGTTATCGTTCAGGCGCTAACAGGCATATCACTTTTATCACTCTCTCTCTCCATCCCCCTACCAAATTATTTATTATTCCATCATTTTGCCTCTCAATGAATAATGAGTTATAATGGGGGACTCCTTTAAATCTTATTCATCCTTGTTTCGCTGTATCGCGACGACATCCTTTCCAGCGCAATTGGATATTATGGGTAACGGCAATAACCTCTCTATTTCCTATTCGCACTTTCTTTTCTCAATTGGAATTAGCGCACCATTTTCGCCAGGGAATCCAAAATGTGAAGTTGATGGTTGTTCTAATGTTGCCCTAGTTACATGCTCGTGGTGCAGAATGTCTCTCTGCATGCACCATTTTTTTATGAATATCATTTCTGTTCTAATTATGTTCCCTAATAAACTATATATACATATATATATTTTGAATAATTCATAGTTTTCGACAAAATCAAACTTGCGCCTCTGACAATTGTAGTTTCTAGCAAAAAAAATGAAAAACCAGTTTCCGCATTTTTTTGCATCGGGTGCTCTTCCTACTGGGCTATCCGGCCCCTAGCTGCATTCTTTCATATTTTTTCCGAATACTATTGGTTTTATGCAAATTTGAATGATATTTTTTTTTCTGAATGACACAATTTTCATGAGGGTAGTTAACCGCCAAATTTGAAACCTCAGAATGAGTAGTGATTGTGATTTCCACAATTCATCCCCAGCTATTCATCAGTTGGATAAATTGAATAAATAACCCCACCACCTGGGTGGATGATGTTGTCGGGAAATTATTTTTTGCACCCTAGAAAACTCTAGTTCTGGGGAAAAACCAAAAACAGGTATTCCGCATTTTTCCATGTTCCATCCAACGCAGTTGGTTTCATAAAATTCTGAATCATAGTTTTTTTTTTAAAAAATGAACCCTTTACAGGGGCAGTTTACCCCCCAAATTTCAACCCCCGGAGGAACTATCAATTGTGATAGTTCAACAAAATTCCCTTCTTATAGGTGGAATTGAAAAATCACCCCCAAAAGTGGTCACCTTCTGACCATGGTTTCCCCCCTTAAAACTGCGTATCCGCCGATAAAAAAAAATACGTGTCGCTTAGTTTCGAGTCCTCTACAACATATATGAGTTTCATCGAAATCGGAGTAGAACACCTCCCTAGTGAGAAAAAAATTACTTTTGTCAAGGATTCATGTTCTTGGGATAAGAATTTCTTTTCTTAGGAGCATATTTCTCCAGGGCAATCGTTCCCAGGTGGCCCAACTTCTCTCCCAATATTACAATTATGTAGAATTATGAGATGATTATGCTACATATGACCTTAACTATAAACTCCCTTCATTAATTTTCATTTTTTTTGAATTTGAGATTTTCTTATTTTGCAAAAATTTTAAATGTTAATAATTGTCAACGGAATTCATTCGAGGTCATATGTAGCATAATCATCTTATAATTCAATATAATTGTAATATTGGGAGATGAAGCTGGACCACCTGCGAATGATTGGAATGGAGAAATGCGCTCCTAAAAAAAGAAATTATTCCCCAAGGAAAATGAATCCTTGGCAAAAGTAATTTTTTTCCTCAGTGCACCGATAAAGGGCCGATATAGGGGATGGGTCACAGCCTTAAGGAATCGGATACAACACGCGAGATACTTTCAAAGTCAATAATCTGTTGCAATGAATATGTATATCCAGGTTGGTCGGCCCCCCCTCTCCTCATTATGTAATTTTATTAAAAACACTGCAATCTTTTTTTTCCATACTTATATGTTCTTCCCCCAAGTAAATGGATTTAACGCGGGAACAGCAGACTTGGAGAATCAAAACAATGATGTGTGGTGTTTACGAATTCGTAGAAAAATGGGAGAGGAAAAAAAAACAAAGAATAAAGTTTTTCAGCGGAACATTCCGTAAAGGGGGGAGGAAAAAAAAACGAGTAACGGTTATTTCTGTGTTTCGATAACGAAAAAATTGAAGATTGGGATGGTTGAATTCTGACGAAAATACATCACCGTCGTTGTTGTATCCAGATCCATTTCTCATTGGGAATTATAATCCAATCACTAAATAAAAATTAGACTTTTCGCCCTCGAAATTAAAAAATAATTATTCAAATATGTACCATCACTTCATTCCATTCAAGAAAAAAAACACTGAACCGTGTTAATTTAATGGAAGTTATCAACGAATTCTTCCTCGCAGAAGGGAAATAAACGCATAATTATCTCACCTACCTTTGAATCTTGGCCACGCGTCTCCCAGGTCCCAATCCTCCAGAGATTGTTCGATAAAGTTCGGCGGCACATAATCACTCATTGTCAATTCACGACTAAACTTGCTTCACTTACTAAATAATTGTCACTTCAGCCCACCCTACTGTCACTGCAATTAGTACGTTGCCCGGTGAAGAAAATGACTGAAAATCACACCCATCCCCGAAAAGAAACGCACGCTATAGAAGTATCGTCCATCCCACGTGGTCCCTCGTGCGAAAGTGATCTATTCTGGAAGCCTCCGACGATGGCGTTGCCGTCGCCACAGTCGTCGGATCGACGTTCTTTACTGATCCCCAGGAATTAATCCTTACCGGCTGTATATAGAACTTCATGACAGAATACAAATACTGGTGAGAAGTAAATATAATTTTCTTCTCACAGAACAGAACGGAATACACATACTGGTGAGGAGCAAATATAATATCTCTGCATAATGCTCTCGGAATTTATTATTCACACGAGTCCTTTGACAATTTTTTATGACTTTTATGGAACAAATCAGTGAAAAGTGTAATAGTCAAAGTATTCATTGCGATCCCGTGGATAGAAGATTCAATCGATCAAATATCAAATCCGAATGTCAATCAAGAGTTTTGCAAAGAGTTGGAAAATTTTTCTCCCCTTTATTATTACAAAAAAAATCGCAATAAGAGAAACCCCTTATCGTAAAAATGGATGTTTCATTCTAGGAGAGCATCCAATGTGATTTCAGGAGCGCAGAAAAATCATGACTGTTAATAGGTAAGTCAATTTAAAAAATATTTATTCGTTTTTAATCCATCCAAAAACGATGAGTACAGTGAGGCACTTAAAATGAAAGTTTATCTGAATGAAATACCAACACAATGAAATCAACATAACATTCACATTTGCTTTCCTTTTGAACGAGTAACAACTATTCTAACAAACGTCATTTGACCATTATTTTATGTACTTCTTTCCTCATATTCTCCCTTTCCCATTCAATGTTTCATATTTTGTTCTACTAGTTCCGATTGGAAAAGCACTTTATAAAGCCATAGAAACCGGAGGGGGTGGCAACATGAAAGTTTCCATATGGCGATCTTATCAGTGCACCACAATTGTATGTGCTTTAATGGGCTGTACATTTTGAAATTTTGATTTATAAAAAAAAAGTTGAATATCATCGGAAAAAAAGATAAACGAAAATTATACTTTACTGTCATAATACGGTGCCAGACTATTTCCGGCATTTAATTATTTGTCTTGACAGAAAATTAATGTTCATGTTCATAACACAAATATTCAGATTACAATAATTTATTCTTTGGAATTGTAAGTGATGAAATAATTTGTGGTGACTTTCCCATGAAATTGGAAATAATAGAAGTACTACCGACGGCGGTGGCTGTGCGATTGGAGTGTCGGGTTGGCATGCGGGCGATGCGTGTTCGGTTCCCGGCCGGGGCGGCCAAAATTTGTGATATGCTAAATCTCACGGTTTCATTCTCCAGCGAGAGTTTCGCAAGAGACGACTGTACCTGGGCAGATTTTTCCCTCAAAGATGAGGTGTTCCCTTGTCCTTCGGCAAATGCAGTACAGGGGGTTGGGGGTCGAAAAGGAACCAATCGTCAAGACGCGAAACGGTATACGAGAAGAAAATTTTTTAAAATAGAAGTAGTAATATTAAACGTAAGTGAATTCAATAAAGTTAACAACGGACTACGCCATTAATTTACCTTAGAATTAACAATTTAATGACCTCCAAAAATAAATATTTCGAGAAAGGGTTTTTGCTCTGGAAATAAATAGTATCTAATGAACTTTTGATATAACGCTGAATTCCTTGCAGAATCCTCCACCTAATCATATAAATTGAGGGTGCTTAGTTCAAATAAATAATTTACGCAGCATTTCGGGATTTTCTGAGTATTATTCTACGGATTTTCAAATATTTTACAATATCCCCAGATGAATCAAACAACATAAATGAATATAAGTAAACTCCGAATAATTCGGCCATGATTTGACTGATGGACATTTTAACGAGGATTTAGAGATAACATTACATCCTGAGTGTCTACGCGATTCGTTGTTATTTCGTATTCTTACATGTATCCAACATTGATGTCTTCTGTTGTTAAATTTGTTTTGTTAGTTAGAGTTCATATCAAGTAATTTTAAGGTGTATATAGTTTGCGTGCATTCTTTATTATTTACCTTTAACATGAATTTCCATGACTTATTCCTTGTTATCATTTTTTTATTTAATTAGGTATGGCTATCTCGATGTGCATGGAAACTTGCTAAAATTAGAATTGAAGAGGTTGAACGAACCCTTGTACAGATGTGCCCCCATATTAATATTGATGAATTCAAAAATTTAGTGCAATACAAGGATTTATCATCAAATGAGAGTATTTTGCGAAGAGTATGCCAAAAATCGTTTCCCAACGTCAGCAACAGAAGGACCATTCCGAAACACACAAAGCGTTGTCAAGATATTTATCGCGAAAGGTACATCAGGCCTGACAGAGAGCACACACGGAGAAAAGTAAGAGATGAGCATGTTTCACAGGAAACTAAGATTGGAGAATATCCGAATGATTGTAAAACGAGATCGCGGAAAAGAGAAATACCTGAAAGTGGTACTAATGTAGAGAAAAATTCTGCATCTGAAAATACTGAGAAATTTATGAAAACTCATGTAATGGCGACAGTCCCACTGAATGTCCCACTAAAGAGAATTTATATACGGAGAGTACTTCCCCCGAGTATTCGGAGTCGACAAAAGCCTATGAGGTTCACACTGAAAATTCATCGAAGAGTAAAGATATCCCTACCGTATAAACGGATAACAGTCGCTCTAATATTTTTGAGAACATCGCTACAAATTGACATAATCCAAAATATACAGGGTGTTTCAGAAGTACATGTACATCTGAACACACTAGGATCAGGGAGTGATTCTGAGCAGAAAAGTCCTCTTGCACTTTTTGATCAGACTCACCCCTAAAAAGTTATTGGCAATTAAGGGTGGGCCAATGGGGAGTGATTTTTAAGCGGGCGCACATCCATGTGATATGCAG
>NW_021681394.1:46003-46191 GCF_001412515.2 Diachasma alloeum
CTCTCTCTCTCTCTCTCTCCCTCTCCCTCTCCCTCTCCCTCTCTCCCTCTCTCCCTCCCTCCTGCTCTCCCTCTCTCCCACTCTCCTTCCCATCTCTCTCCCTCTCTCCGCCTCTCCCTCTCTCGCTCTCTCCTTCCCATCTCTCTCCCTCTCTCCCTCTCTCCCTCTCTCCCTCTATCCCTCTCTCC
>NW_021681395.1:0-1419 GCF_001412515.2 Diachasma alloeum
AAAGTAGAGACAAAATATGGTGTAGGAGTTATTTTGCATTTGTCGAATGTTCATTCTGTTTTCGTGAATAACAAATTGGCCAAGTTTTTTGAGGATAATCCTAAACAATTTGAAAATTTTTGCAATCATATCGAAAAGGGTTCACCAACGTTGCAGTATTCCGGAGGAGAATCTAACGCCGTCTTCATGCAACCTGATCCGAACGTGAAAGTTGAAAATAAGGCAGATCAAGCNATCTCAATTGCAGCGTAACTATGTGTACACCATCACTGCAGCCTTCAAAGTAGAGACAAAATATGGTGTAGGAGTTATTTTGCATTTGGCGAATGCTTATTGTTTTCGTGAATAACAGATTGGCCAAGTTTTTTGAGGATAATCCTAAACAATTTGAGAATTTTTGCAATCATATCGAAAAGGGTTCACCAACGTTGCAGTATTCCGGAGGAGAATCTAACGCCGTCTTCATGCAACCTGATCCGAACGTGAAAGTTGAAAATAAGGCAGATCAAGCGCATTTCGACAAAATCAATGCTGAATTAAGAGAACTCCCACAGCTCAAACTGTCTCAGCTGGCATTGAACACTCGATATACCATTACCACAGCTTTGAAAGTTAATACAAAGTATGGAATGAGTGTAATCGTTCATTTAAATAATACCCATTCAGTTTTCCTGAACCGAAGGACGTCAAAATTCTTCATCGAAAATCCCAAACAATTCGATGGCTTGTTGGATGAAATCAAGCGAGGATCAGCCAAGTTGGAATACCTGGGTGGGGAATACAATGAAATTAAATTCCATGCAGAGGATGAGGGGAGTACAGCTTAAATGACGAATGAAATAGAACAAGGATCTTTTTTTGTTTTTTTTTGTCTTTATTCATATATTTTGTATACAAAAAAATGATTCTTTTCATGATTATAACCAATCNAGCGAGGATCAGCCAAGTTGGAATACCTGGGTGGGGAATACAATGAAATTCAATTCCATGCAGAGGATGAGGGGAGTACAGCTTAAATGACGAATGAAATAGAACAAGGATCTTTTTTTTTTTTTTTTTGTCTTTATTCATATATTTTGTATACAAAAAAATGATTCTTTTTATGATTATAACCAATGTAATAGTATATAAGAAGTACATGAATAAATTTTACAATTGAAAATATTTTTTTCTTTAAAAATTATTACACTTCACACAATCCCTTATCATAGGAGGTGGCCCATCAAAATTATCACCTCTGGTTTCTCGATGATGTTCCAAACAACGTTTACATCCTGCAATGGACCAATCAGCTCGCATCTCATCAGTCAACTTGTCCCAAGCATCATGAACGTGTGACACAGCAACAGTACTTTTAAATGAGTGGGGTAGGTAGGCAATATCCTCACAATCCATTGATTTCAAGTTGTGTAATTTGTA
>NW_021681395.1:1454-7214 GCF_001412515.2 Diachasma alloeum
GTATATAAGAAGTACATGAATAAATTTTACAATTGAAAATATTTTTTTCTTTAAAAATTATTACACTTCACACAATCCCTTATCATAGGAGGTGGCCCATCAAAATTATCACCTCTGGTTTCTCGATGATGTTCCAAACAAAGTTTACATCGTGCAATGGACCAATCAGGTCGCATCTCATCAGTCAACTTGTCCCGAGCATCATGAACGTGTGACGCAGCAACAGTACTTATAAATGAGTGGGGTAGGTAGGCAATATCCTCACAATCCATTGATTTCAAGTTGTGTAATTTGTAGTATATATCGAAGGATCGTTCAGCAGATCGTTTTATCATCTTCTTCAAAATCCATTTTTGAAGCTCCGCAACATTCTTGACAGCACATGCCATATTATCCTTAAGATGACTATGGTAAGGACAAGCGTAAGATGGTAGTTCTTTAAATTCTGACAATGAGGGGGTATTCTCCAAAGATTCCTCCATATCAGCTATCAACGTTGCTATGGAAGGACTGCAAATTTTCCGCAATCATGCTTTCTTCTCTGCACCCTCAACATAAATTCTGTTGATCTNTGACAATGAGGGGGTATTCTCGAAAGATTCCTCCATATCAGCTATCAACGGTGCTATGGAAGGACTGCAAATTTTCCGTAACCATGCTTTCTTTTCTGCACCCTTAACATAAATTCTCTTGATCCTTCCCCATGTTTCCCACTCTTTTCGAATCATCTCTTCAACTTCATTATATGATCTAACTCCATAATTCCATGATAGCCCATGGTGATGACGTTCGAGCCATAAATTTACACTTCTATATTTTGGTGACAGACTGTAGAATGGTATCGGTGGACGGAAAAACCACACTGATGGATCAACATTCGCAGCATTCAAAGCTGTGTATGCCAGCTCCTTCACAATAAACTCGTTGAGAGGCGTTTGGAAGCCTTGTACATCCACGAGTAGCTCCATGACAACTAATGAAGCGAGGCTGCTGAAATGAGAATTTATATTTCTCCCCCCCCCCCCCCCTTAAACTATCTTCCTGACCCCTCCATTTATGGGGTTATAATGTACTACTCGATCGTGCAAAATGAGACAATAAGCAGCAGTCTCTGAAGAAAAACTTGATTTGGTTTCAAACTCCAGGCGAACATCCACTGGACCAAATTTCAAGGATTCATTTTGTTTAGAGCAATCAATGACTACTAGTGGTGTAATATCTCGAAATTGTGTCTTGGTTAATAATGGATTATTCACTTGTTGATCATAATATGAGGCTTGAAAGTTCGAATACATATCATATAGTATCGAATACTGATTCTTGGCCATATATACATCCAAATTTCCATATGGATATCATTGAGAATTGAGGAATAATTTAACATCAGCGATGCTGCAATGATCAAAATTGCTAGCGTTTTTCTTATCCTTATTTTTTCGATCTGTTTGGAAGCCTAGAATGACATAACGTGGTTTCTCCAGCTGAGTTGTGGTCTTCACCGTCCACACGTGTTTTGTTGTCGTCGGAAGCATTGGATATTCATATAATTCCCATGATCTGAAGCTCATCGCTATGGCAGGATCTTTCTGGATGAAATTGAGCAATTCAATTTTTTTAGTATCCGATAGAGTGACATATGGGATCAACCACTCAATTTTAGTGAAGGTGATCTTCACATCCTCTTTTGTGGTTTGAATCAAAACATTGTTATCATGACGAGCTCTGATCAAAACCAACTCATGTTTCACATTGACCATGATTTTCCGATAATCTTCAGCAAATCCAAGCAGCATACTTAGTGGAATGGAAATATCAAAAAACCCATTACCATCGGTTAAACTCAATTTCTCTTGAACACCCAGCCATCCTGTATTTTCCATTGAATTACTTTGATTCGGTGTTAATGACACGAGATTTTTTATGAGAGCGGTGATACCCACATTCTTGACTTTATCTATCTCAATAGCATTAATTTCATAGCGGATCTCTTGGAATAGATGACAAATAGCGTTATTCACAAATTTTGTAGTTGTAGAGATGGCGTTGTCCGATTTAATGAGTTGACCAGTGATGTGCAAGTAACTTTTGCTCGGTAAAAGGCAGAGATCCTGATTTTGTACAGTTATTTGAATTTCATCGCTATTATCCAGGGACGTCGAGGCATATGGCTGATGTGCATGGATCTCGTAGTGAGCGATGGAATCCTCAAACACTGGAGGGAGTTTGATGTTTAGGCTCTCGTCCATGGTGTACAGCAGGTGAATAAAATTTTTATTTGACAGAAATGTTTCTTCCACTTTTTTTCACGACCAGACTGACACTCTCGAGACATTTCACGTTCTGAGGTGTTAACACCTTGAATCCAGCAGATGAACTGATTGAAGCGAGGCATGATCGGGGGCTTTTATAGGAGAAACCTATCTTACGATTATACACAATGCCCATGATTATCAAATAGACTTGATATGCAGTCTGNAGGCTCTCGTCCATGGTGTACAGCAGGTGAATAAAATTTTTATTTGACAGAAATGTTTCTTCCACTTTTTTTCACGACCAGACCGACACTCTCGAGACATTTCACGTTCTGAGGTGTTAACACCTTGAATCCAGCAGATGAACTGATTGAAGCGAGGCATGATCGGGGGCTTTTATAGGAGAAACCTATCTTACGATTATACACAATGCCCATGATTATCAAATAGACTTGATATGCAGTCTGATGGTGATTGCTTCACCTCTAAAATTCACCAAATCACTGTCTTGATCGACTATTCGGAGTTGCAAATCATTAATTGTTTTTACAGACACCGGTAGATAAATAACTTGCGATGGTACTTCGACAATTTTATACCCAGGTGGCACTACAGGGAAAAATTCATGNTGCAAATCGTTAATTGTTTTTACAGACACCGGTAGATAAATAACTTGCGATGGTACTTCGACAATTTTATACCCAGGTGGCACTACAGGGAAAAATTCATGAATCGTATGAACTTTATCGCTGTTATTGTATGCTCCAGTGGTAATATTACATTCAACTCGTAAAGCGTTCACTTTGAGAATGGCTACGAGCTGATCAGACTCATGAGTTTTATTAGCTTCTAAAACTCTAGGGGTAAAACCGAGAAGTCGACCAATCGAATTTGCGGGCCTCAAGTCCAAGTCTTTATCACATGACACTTCGCTCCGTAACGTATTATTATTACGTTTAATTTTTATACTAATATTATTTCTTTCCACACTGTTCACGACAAATTTTGAAATATCATCGATTTCGTAACTCCCCGTTGGAATAGTGATCATTGTACCACCTATATGTAATTTGTTATTGCTCGTATCAACATTTGGAATGGAATTGAACGTTCGGAATTCCACGAGTCCAAGAACATAATTTTTCTCAGGAGAAAGTTCAATCGGAGGAAAATATTGCACCTCCAACACTGATGATGCTCCTGAGGCTGTCAAGGTGAATGAATCACTTATGATTTCTGTACAACGACTAATGAAAAATCATCAACATCGGCTCTTATATAAGCGTCCGTTGAGAAACTCCAAACATAAATGCCCACAATTGAATGTATTCCAGTTTTGGAAACGTTCATGATTATATTTTATGTTACCACNGTTCAATCGGAGGAAAATATTGCACCTCCAACACTGATGATGCTCCTGAGGCTGTCAAGGTGAATGAATCACTTATGATTTCTGTACAACGACTAATGAAAAATCATCAACGTCGGCTCTTATATAAGCGTCCGTTGAGAAACTCCAAACATAAATGCCCACAATTGAATGTATTCCAGTTTTGGAAACGTTCATGATTATATTTTATGTTACCACCTCCGAGGTAATTGAAGAGTTCTGTGGGAGGTTGTAGGTTTCCAAAGCTATCGAAATAGGTGATATCGTTTCCTATTTTCTTGTATGCAACCCAATGAGTTCCAGGACCCTCTTTATC
This sequence comes from Diachasma alloeum, assembly GCF_001412515.2. Taxonomy (NCBI): domain Eukaryota; kingdom Metazoa; phylum Arthropoda; class Insecta; order Hymenoptera; family Braconidae; genus Diachasma; species Diachasma alloeum. Next base: position 5,413 of record NW_021681395.1, read on the forward strand.
ATCCAGATTGATGATGGCTGATTCATTATTGAAGGGTCCATTTTTTGGCAAACCATTGCGCATGAAAACTCCTCGGAAATGTGGAATTTGCATGAGTTTTGCATATTTTCTGATATCCCCATCCGTCAGAGCCCTGCGTGGTAGCATCCTTAATAGTTTTTTGGCTTCAAGTACAAGCCCATCCCTTTTTTATATGGTTTGAGGTGTAAACCTTTGCCAAGTGCGATGGCTTTCATAGTTTCATTGTGTCTCTTATTTTCTGCGAGTTGTTGTTTGGCAGCTTTTGCACTATTCACAGCTTTAGCAATTTCAGCAGCTCCTCCTGCTAATGCTCCGATGGCACTCAAACCCGCGAATCGAGGTACGAGGAAGGGTAAGATTCCCCCAATTTTTGATGGGACAGGAATCACTCGTGGAATAGTCACTCGGCTTCTTCCTCCAACCTTTTTAATGGCTTCTCTCGCCCCGTTGAGTGCCGTTTTGATGGCATCATGTGAACCGTTATTCAATTTGATGGACTGTTTGGCAGCTCTGATGATTGTTCCCATTGCAACTTGGTTTTTAGCCTTCCCCCTCTTCTTGACTCGCTTTTTCGTCACACGTTTTTTCCCACCCATGCCTAATTTCTTTCTAGTCTTACCACCGGTGCCTGATTTTTTTACGCCCATACCTAATTTGGTTTTAGCCTTCATAGCGTTTGTTACAAATAAAGCTGCCGCTTTTTCCCCCACAGTGGCGTCTGAGGCCGAAACTCGTTGCCAGGCTCGTTCTGCAAGTACCTTATCAGCTTCGTGTCGTGCTGCAATATCCTCACGATTTTTCGAATAGGCAATATCATGCGCCTTACAGGCCGAATCGAGTGGATTAATCCCAGGATCTCCTCGAGCTAATCTTTTCGATAATTTTGTGCCGGGTCCACAGTACTGGTAGCCTGGTAGATGTAATTCAACGGGAAGGTTGTTGATGATTTTATTCAATAACCTCCCCTTTTTTCTAGAGCGTGATCTGTGCACAATCATGTCCGAAGGAGAACTGAATGATTTTGCTATAAAACCACCAATTTATAGATTTTCCCCTCAGTTGTGATCAAGACGGAGTTAAGTGCACATCCCAGTGGCTTACACGTCATTAATTTTGATTCAGTCACTACAAAAGATGCCAACAATAAGAAACGGCATGGCTCATTGTTGCCAAATATAATTTGCGCGGTTTTCTGTGGTCCATCCAATTGTGGGAAAACTAATGCTCTACTCAGTCGTATAATTCACCCGAACGGTCTCCGATTTTCAAATATGTACATGTATCCAAAGTCCCTCAATCAACCTAAATATCAATTTTTACAAAACATATTGGAACCGCTTGATGACATGGAGTATTATCCATTTGCAGACAATGAGAAGGTTGTGTCTGTGGATAACGCGAAAGAGAATTCCGTGCTCATATTCGACGATGTGGCTTGCGAGAAGCAAAATAATATCAAGGCATATCTTTGTATGGGGAGACATAAAAACGTGGACAGTTTCTATTTGTGTCAGTCATATGCTCGCATCCCAAAACATTTAGTTCGGGACAATGTCAATTTTCTCGTACTATTCAAACAGGACGAAATGAATTTGAGACATATTTATAACGATCATGTAAACACAGAGATGTCATTCGAAAAATTTAAGGAATTATGTTCAGCTTGTTGGAATGATAATTATACTTTTTTAGTTATCGATAAAGATAGTGACATTGAAACAGGTCGATATCGAAAAAATTTCGATTGCTTTATTCAAATAAATAACAGTTGTGGTGGGAAG
>NW_021681395.1:8789-75729 GCF_001412515.2 Diachasma alloeum
GCGTCTCGCAACTTACATTGATTTGAGGAAATTCATTTCTCAAAGACCGTTGGTAAAAGGAGAAATGCTGCAAAACATGAATGAAACATGTAAATATCATGCTGAAGATGAAAAATGTGTAACGGTCCTTCAAGCGGAGAATCTCATGATGAAAGATGAAAATGTGGAAAAATATATCAATCAATTCCTCTTTTCCATGAATGAATCGATGAGTGAACAAAATTATGTAAACTCCAGTTTCTTTGGGATCATTTCAGAGACTTTTTTCAAATCCTTGAATAAAACTCAACTTGATTATGGACGAATAATGAATAAAACCAGTGATAGTTCTCGAATACATATTATCCAAACGGGATTGCATCACCTGCATGATGAACTTAATGGAATGAAAAATCGGACTGCGGTGAGTCTCACAGCACTCCGCGATGCGATCAAATATATACAGGAATTGGCGAAAAATGGAACTTTTTATGGACAGCCTTATCATACAATGATGAATCGAATGAGGGATTGGACTGATCATTTGANCCAAACGGGATTGCATCACCTGCATGATGAACTTGATGGAATGAAAAATCGGACTGCGGTGAGTCTCACAGCACTCCACGATGCGATCAAATATATAGAGGAATTGGCGAAAAATGGAACTTTTTATGGACAGCCTTATCATACAATGATGAATCGAATGAGGGATTGGACTGATCATTTGACAATGGAGTTGGATAATTATCAGTATACTTTGCAGACAATCGTCGATGCTGTGTATTTGGCAAAGGCTGGGGTGGTTCATCCTGAGTTATTCACATATGAAATACTCGAAAATGCTGTCAATAATTTTATTACAACCAATCAGGATCCATCATTGGTTTTTCCTTTGTCGAGTGAACAATTGCACTCTGAAAAATTGATGAAAATTTCTAAGACAAATGTTGGGTATCATGAGGGAAAATTAGTAGTAGTATTGAATATTCCATTATTGAAACCGACAGTTTACTACCTGTACAAAATGTATCCATATCCTACAAGTCAAGTGTTTGACCACAGCCAAGGGTCAGCGTACATTCAAACTCGACGGGACCACCTGCTGCTTAGCCAACGTGATTACACACTGGCACGCTCCGAGGACATTGCCGAATGCCTGACCGTCGATGATCATCAATATATTTGTAAACTGAAGTATCCATTTTATGATGCTACCTCTCAACCAATTTGCGAGGCGGCAATGTATATGACTAGTAGAAAACTTTCGCCTCTTATTGATTGTAGAATCAAAGTGAGTTCAAAATTTGAACCATATTGGAAGTAAACTGCGAAGGGGTGGCTATATTCAGTACCCAAGAGAGAGGAGGTGAATGTTTCGTGTGGGGGTGAGTGGAAAGATGCGATCAACATCACTGGCACAGGAATTCTTCAAGTCAAAACGGGGTGTGAGGCGTTTACAACATATGCAACGATGATTGGATATCAACAATTTGTAGAGATATCAGCGGAATATATCACAGCTAGAAACCTAAATGTTACATCGATGATAGAAAACAAATATGTAGAATCCCTTCCCTCCTATTATGTACAACTAGATAAATTTTTACATGATTGTGTGAAAGATCAACATTCATCCAATACTGTATTATTTTTCGCGATAGCACTGGGAATTTTTGTAATTTGGCTTATAGCATTACTGCTTTTGTTAGTTTTGAGAGAGGATGAAAATGGGAGTTTGATCATTGGTTGGATTAAAGAGACACATGTATGATGATTTCAATTGAATAAATACATTTTTTTTATTGAAAACATTTTTTTTCTTCGTTTTTTTATAAATTATTTACAATAATATTATTTTTAAATCCATATGGTAAAGTATCTGTAGCATCTGATAGAAGAATACGCTTATCATCGTGCCAACTTAGAGCAATTTTAGTTTGATTAATTGTATACACATCATGTCTTATAGATCTGATCATGTTTTGCGGCATTGAAATATTTTTATGCTGATCCAAACATTCTTTATAATCATTCAATTTGACTTGCTTCAACGTCGACCTCTTAACTCCTTTGGCACGTGATTTTTCCCGATCTTCACTCGACACATTTTGAAAGTATACATTTTCGATCGTAGTCCCACAAACTCGGTCATGACCTTACCATTATTCTCATCTTTCATTAAACCTAATTTTTTCTTGTTCTCTAAACGCATATTATATACATTATCTACAGGGTAATCCGAAGTATCAAATTTATGTATATGTTTCTTCATAACTTCATAAATATCGCGTGCTTGAAAGTGATAGATAAGACTGTCTGTGTCTGTATACAATAATTTTGCCTTATCCTTGTAAATCTTTTTTACAAAATTATAATGAAAATCGTAAATGTACGTTTTAGAACTATCTAGAATACTGAAGCCTACATATATTGGTTTATTCAATCTAATTTTCGTACGACTCATTTGGATGATGACTAAGTCATTATTGAAGATAACACTGCTATGAAAGTTGGGTTTCGAAATCCAACTCTCGGCACCCCATCGCCCTTCCCATTTTGTTATCAATTTCACATCGAGTTGTTTCCGAACATTTTCCATCGTTTTCCCGAAGACTGCGTTATTCATCAACTTGTAGAAATTTTTTTCAAAGTCGTTGCTAGATTTTTGTCGGAGACTTGTATTGAGATCAATATACTTCCCTAACCAAGCGCTTTGAGAGAATTCCAAGACTCTATGAATTTTAGTAATTTTAAGTCCTAACTTACAATACTGTTTCAAATTCTCATAATGAATAATATAATTATTTTTTGAGTGAAGAGTCGTCAATAGTTTCGGTGATTTCGCTTGGCCATTAGGAGGTATAATATGTTCCGGGCACAATGGCAAGTCTTTATGATGCTCGTGCAATTCCTCTGGATACTGCAGATCAACTTCCAAAATATATCCAGTCGTTGAATCAGCTGGAATTTCCAGGATTTTGAGGGATGAACAATCTTCCAGCCAACGGAAATTTCCAGTCGGCAAATGATGACTCATTGCGGCTCCATATAAATTATTCACATCCAGATACATTAAATATGATTCTTCTTTATGAGATTCATATTCTTCATCCTTCATATATCGATTATTAGCCTTTGCATATCGATTTGAACACTGCGACAAGCCTCCCCTGATACCTTTTTCGATGAACAGGAGCATTTCGCTCCGAAATTCTCAAAAATGTCAGCCAGCAACAATACATCAGTTTTTAAATATAAATCTGCATATTCACCGAGTGTATTTATATTGAAATTTCTCCATATATTACACGCATGGCTATAGTCTTGATCAGATATGTGTTCATCATTCAAGCGAGAGTAAAAATCTTCTTTCCGTGGTAAACGTCGTTCATTTAATTTCTCCCATCGATCCAAGTATTCGTATGGGAAAATTCCTTTGCGCATCATTAGCTCGAAATGACGTTGACTTGGATAATAACTGGCTGTAATTTTTTTCTCCCCTGCTTCCAGATGCCAATTTTTCAATACTCCCAGCCATGAAACGAAAAGAGTCAATGAATCTCAATTGTATTTTCGTCCGTTCCACAATTTTTGTAAAGGAAATGTATTTTTCTTTATTAATCGGAAGTAACGTCACTGCACCCTGGCTAGAGCTGTAATGACGAAGTGTGAATCCTAGCTGGATAGATTGTGAAACACTACTGGAACCACGCACGATTCAGTGTAATTGAGGTTACAGCCAGGGTGCGCGGCGCCTCGATATGTGCCTGTAAAGTGACAATGATCCCGGTGTTTCACAGCTTTTTTGGTGAATACTCTGCCACAGATATGACATGTTTTTGCAGCATTATAGGCTCGTTCCATCTCAGCAGTCAGGATCATAGGTTCATTTCGTTTGAGTTCTGCATCAATTTCAATAGCCAAGGTGTATAACTGTGCAATAAACCACTGGATGCAGTCTTTTCCACGATAGATACAGAGTTTGGATTTTGAGTTATCGTAACTGCACTTGACATAAAAAGCTATACTAAACGGCACATGTTTTTGATATATTTTAGTATTTTGCATGTCATCATGAGGTACTTGTTCCAATAAATACTCAGTATCGGCATAAACAAAATATAGCACAGTTAACTGATTTTTAAAATTCTGAAATTTCAAAAATTTTTCATGCTCTTGAGGAAAATTCATTCGACACTTGTTTATAGACACACCATCCAACCTGTGATTTATATATGCTTCTTCTTTGAAAAAGTGATAAGCACCTGCCACATAAGAGTGTCGTCCGTTTGGTTTTTGAAATTTGAGAACTAAGCAACCGAGATAAATTTGAAATCCACGCATAATGATGAATTTTTCCCACACCATCATTCTCATCGTTTTCTTTTTCAATCAGGAGAAGGTGAATCGTCGCTGTATCATCTGGTAATGTTGTAGAAGGACGTTGGCTCAAATATAATGACACAATCCAATTTTTATTAGATTCTCCATCACTATCAATCCCATATACGTTGATTGACATCTGATTAGCTTTTTCGAACTTTGGAATGTCTTTTAACGCCATAGGATAATCGAACATGCCATAGTTTTTTATGATAGTGCTAAACGAAGGGTACAAATTTGGTCTTTTTTTCGTTTCAACATTACAGCGTGCAGCCATAATGGACCACAAGAAGCAATAGAAATCTTCGTTTTGAACGTTCACCACTGCATATTTTTTTCGAATCCATTCAGGTTCTTCAACGAAGTTGGACCCACCTCGTAGTGGGTTATATTGGTTGATATTCACTACTAAATTAATCACTCCAACCAATCTCCATCCAGAATCTTTTTCCTGAAACTCATCCGCTTTTGTTAAAAGTTTGTCCTTTATATGCTCTTCAAACCAATGTTTAATGTCCGTTGTATGTAGAATAATTTGATTTTTTGTGTTGAAAAATTTTTTGTGGGATACTCGGGAATGTTGGACGGGTTGATGAAATTATAACACGCGTTATAACAGTAGAAATCGAATGGAATTTATTCACAGCGAATGTGTCGATGTTTACACCTTGAGAGCTATAACGAATCTGTCTCTCGCGACGATATAGGCAATTAGATCATCCGATCGAGGGTGCCCGAAATATGATGAATCGTCACGAGGTGACGTAGTCAGGTATTCGGCTGCTAAGCCGGTGCGAATACAATATAGTGAAATAATTCGAACGATAAATAAGTAGCTTCGCTACAATACTCCCCTTCTGTGTCGGAAAAAAAGAGGGAGTTAGCTATGTACAATATATACAATATATACAATATAGGCAATGCATATGCGTTAAAATGGCACTAAAAACGGTATACGTGATTTGAAAAAAAAAATTGAATATTGAGTGAGTTTATTGACTGAACCTGACGCGTTTTCGTACTGGTCGAGGAGTTGAGTCCAAAGATGATCTTGCGTCACTCGATGGAGCCCAAGATGATGATCTGCGTCTAGATGGTCCAGGTTGCGGTGAGGCATCTGGTGTCGTACCAGGGGTCGGTTGTTCTGACGACGGTAATAGAGTGTCGTCTGAATCGTTGTCGTCATCCGGCAAGTCAGCGTCGGCTGCTTCGTCTTCGGCAATGGAAAATACTGGCTTCAGACGGTCAATGGATACGACAGTTTCTTGACCATTGATCCAGACGACGAAATGCTTCTCGTGTCGCGATATGACACGATGTGGTCCTTCGTACGGTGGCGTAAATGCATGATGAGCAGCATCTAAACGAACAAAAACGTGCGAACATGAGGCGAGTTCTTTAAATACGAATACCTTACGTTGGCCGTGTCGTGTGCCGGGAACTGGAGCGAGCTCAGCGAAGTGGTTTCTGAGTCTGTCGGCAATCGTTACTGCCGGTAGGCCATTGTTCGGAGCAGGAGCGAGAAATTCTCCTGGTAATCGAAGTGGCTCTCCAAATACGATATCGGCAGATGTGGCGTTAAGATCGTCTTTCCACGCTGAACGAATTCCAAAAAGCACGGTGGGGAGGGTATCTACCCAATGAGGACTCTCGTGACACCGTATTGCTGCTTTGATTTGGCGATGTAGACGTTCCACCATGCCGTTAGCTTGCGGGTGAAACGCCGTCGTGCGAATATGTCTGCTGCCTGTACGTCGAGCGAGAGCGTTGAAGAGTTGGCTCTCGAATTGTGTCCCTTGATCTGTCGTGATCCGAAGCGGAACGCCATAACGACAAATCCAGTTTGCGTAGAGCACACCGGCAACAGTCTCAGCGGTAATGTCGGAAATCGGGAATGCTTCCGGGAAACGTGAAAATCTGTCGATTATTGTCAGGCAATAACGGTAACCTCTGGACGGTACATATGGTCCGATGATGTCGACATGAATGTGTTCGAAGCGTCTTGTTCTTCCCCCGGGAAAGTCTTGAATCGGCGATGCCACGTGTCGTGAAATTTTATTCTTCTGGCATGCGAGACATGCACGAGTCCAAAGACGACAGTCTTTCTTTAAACTCGGCCAGACGAAACGTTGAGCAACCAGCTGAGTTGATGCGTTAGCCCCTGGATGACTGACGCTATGCAGAGTGTCAAAAACTCTCTTACGTAGCGGTAATGGTACATAGGGACGAATCAGCTGATCGTTGACGTCACAGTAAATTGGAGTTCGACTCTCTGGCATGTTAATACGTCGTAGTTGAAAGACGCCATTCGGGTCTTGCAGACGTTCTTGGAGTTCGGCATCTGCTGCTTGTGCCTGTGCTAGTTCGGCCGTCGAGATTGCTATGGATATGGCTTCGATTCTCGATAAGGCGTCGGCAACAACGTTATCTTTACCTGCGACATGCTGAATATCTGTTGAAAACTGACCGATAAAATCAAGGCGATGGAACTGCCAAGGATTTGCTTTATCAGGATTTTGTTTGAAAGCATGCAGCAGCGGTTTATGATCAGTATAAATGGTCACGTGACGACCTTCAAAAATGTGCCTGAACTTACGAACTGCTTCATAAATTGCGTGGAGCTCTCTGTCGTATGGGCATCGCTTCCTCAGAGAAGGTTGAAGCTTCTTACTGAAGAATGCGAGCGGCTCCCAGACGGTACCTCTGCGCTGTTGAAGAACGGCGTCGATAGCAAATTCGGACGCGTCGGTAAAAACAGCCCACGGTAGTGACGTATCTGGGTACACTAACAGCGTTGCGTCTTGCAGTTGTTTCTTAGAGGCATTGAAGGCGGCTTCTCCTTCTGTAGTCCACGGAACTGGATGAGACCCTTTTACGTTAGAACCTTGAAGAAATTCGTGAAGGGGTGCCTGTGTTGTTGCAGCACCTTTAACAAATTTCCGATAAAAGNACGGCGCCGATAGCAAATTCGGATGCGTCGGTAAAAACAGCCCACGGTAGTGACGTATCTGGGTACACTAACAGCGTTGCGTCTTGCAGTTGTTTCTTAGAGGCATTGAAGGTGGCTTCTCCTTCTGTAGTCCACGGAACTGGATGAGACCCTTTTATTTTAGAACCTTGAAGAAATTCGTGAAGGGGTGCCTGTGTTGTTGCAGCACCTTTAACAAATTTCCGATAAAAGTTAATCATGCCGAGAAATTCACGTAACTTCTTAATTTTCTCTGGTCGAGGAAAGTTGACGATAGCTTCAACTTTTTCGGGAAGCGGACGAATTCCTTCCGCCGTTACACGATAACCGAGAAAGTCGACTTCTGGTTCTCCGAAATGGCATTTGGCGGTATTGATGACAACTCCATACTCTGCCAAGCGTTGAAATAGGAGACGAAGGTGTTTTTTATGTTCTTCGGGGTCTTTAGAGGCAACTAAGATGTCGTCGATACGGAAAACGAAATCTAGGTCGCGTGTTACTTCATCGATAAATCGCTGAAATGTCTGCGCAGCATTTCGAAGTCCAAACGTCATGAATGGAAATTCGAATAAACCGAAAGGCGTAATTATTGCTGTTTTGCAGATGTCATCCGGTGCGACAGGAATCTGATTGAAAGCACGAACGAGATCGACGGTCGAAAATATCTTTTTGTCTGCGAGATTGGCGGTAAAATCTTCTAGTACGCGAACTGGATATCGATCCGGTATCGTACGAGCGTTAAGTCCGCGATAATCTCCACAGGGTCGCCAATCGCCAGATTTCTTGGGCACCAGGTGTGGGGGTGAAGACCAGGGGCTCTTTGAACGACGAGCGATACCTAGCTTCATCATTTTCTGAAATTCCTGTTGTGCGATCGTTAATTTGTCTGGGGCGAGACGACGAGCTTTACTTGATACAGGAGGTCCGGGCGTTGTTGCGATATGATGGACCGTTGTGTGTTTCATCAATTGAAAATTTCCATCCGGTTTAGTTATAGACATTTAGTTAATGCCTTATATGGAGTTTGAGCAGGTGGATGCAGTATGATGTCCTGAACCTCAGCTGCGGCATGCGTGTCGAGGTGGACGGCAGCCATGTGGAATTTGTCGAGTTCATTTTCGCTACCTGCGAGGTGAAATTGCCCTCCGAGTTGAGCAAACCNCAGCACAACGTCTCTGGGTGCTCAGCGATGCACCACGATGCACAAAATATCACACGCGGTAACACAAGCGCGTTGAACGATATAACGCTACCGAGCACGTGTCGAAAAATCCAACGCTTCTCGAATGATCCACGAAAACCACGCGATCGAAAATTACTTTAATTTTAACGGCAACTATTTCACTCTGAACACGTTAAAACGATAATTTTATTGATCACGTTAAAAGGATCACGTCAGGGTCACCACTTGTGGGATACTCGGGAATGTTGGACGGGTTGATGAAATTATAACACGCGTTATAACAGTAGAAATCGAATGGAATTTATTCACAGCGAATGTTTCGATGTTTACACTTTGAGAGCTATAACGAATCTGTCTCTCGCGACGATATAGGCAATTAGTTCATCCGATCGAGGGTGCCCGAAATATGACGAATCGTCACGAGGTGACGTAGTCAGGTATTCGGCTGCTAAGCCGGTGCGAATATAATATAGTGAAATAATTCGAACGATAAATAAATAGCTTCGCTACATTTTTCTTCTTCAATGAGTTGATTATTCTTCTGTATTTCATATTTACAGCATAACACTACATTCACTTTCAAACTCCTATATTGTTTCAGTGCATTTTTTAAGCTNTAACACTACATTCACTTTCAAACTCCTATGTTGTTTCAGTGCATTTTTTAAGCGTACGCAAAGCATTCTGCGTGCATCATCCAAAAACTTCAACAAATCAGGATTTTTCAAATTGATAATGACACCCGTCCGCATGCGATCTTCAAAAACGCTTTGCAAATCTTCCCATCGGACTCTGTCAGTTAAATTATCACGCACACCTCCCCCGATAATTTCCAAATCTTTAAAACGTGATTGAAAACTTTTTAATCGTGCCAATAGATGGGTTAGACGTCTCTTATCATGATGATTGACACTCTCCCCTAAGAGTCGATTCACTTGTCTCACATGACGCCTGAGATCATTGAGTTTCTGTTGGTCTCCCTTGAATCTTGGTGAGCTCATAACTCTCTTGTATAGAATTCAAAAGTCTCTTGCACGTTTCGAAATCAATGTTGTTCTAGATTAACAAACACCGTAGAACTGATAGAGAAATGGCGGTAGTTTTGTTTATATATACATATGTCCAGTGAGTGTGTCTATCAAGAAAAAATTGCTGAAAAATGTTGCGTGATTGGTCAGAAAGAATCACGTGATTGGTCAGAAAGAATCACGTGACCTATGGAAAAATTGTGTGCACTCTCTGAAAATTATTAACAAGGAAAGCAACAATGCATTCCTAGAAAATCAACATCTGGAAAATCTCTCTTCGTCCTTTGATATGTGCCGAACACGTGTGGTCCACAGGATGTGGGCTTTCGCATTGGATACTAGCGAAAAAAATGTCAGATTCTTTGAGAGGGATTTTTTCGTTCCGGGGGGGGGGTCTGGAAAAATGTTGAGGGTGATATACAACCTTCCAGCGGAACAAATTATCAACAGCGAGTTGTTCACACTATGCAATTGTGGGACACTTGTGGGAGACTTTCTACTCAAGTCTGTTAACCACATGTCAAGCAATTTTGGTGATAAACCTTGATGTCAGAAGTGACTGTTGCGATTTAACACCGAGGGGGTTTTCCTCAGAACGTGACTTTTCTGGACAATCTGAGTTTCGACCTGTGGAGAAACTGTTGGGCGGAAAAAAAAGGGTATTTCGAGGGGGAAAAAATTCATTAACATTTTCGAGGCTCTCATTGACCTTATCGTGTGCAATAAAGTTGGGGTTGGTCGTGAGATGCCTTGCAGCTCAGCAGGTAAGCCTGACGTTCGACCGTGATGCGGTCCTACTGGAAACCCTATCATAAAAAAAGGATGACATTTGGTGCCCACTCGCGAAGAGTTTTCATCCTCTTCTACCAGATGATGATGCTCTCCCACTCCACCCACCTTGAGTACACGTGAGTTTTCATCCCTCTGATAGAAATTTTCGCCACTTTTGGTGGGGGTAGAGAAGTTTTTGGGGCCTGATCTTTGGACTTGGACATCACAATCCCATCGACACCTCAAACGTGAGCATTCTGTGGATTTTTCAACTGTTTCATGTTTTTCGAAATCTCGTGTGCGATGGAGAACTACATCGAATTGAGACCCTCTGTGATAGTGCCGCAGATTTGGATAACAATGTACCAAGAGGAATACCTGATGAGGGGAATTGAGGAGTGTGTTGCTGATTTCCACACGATGGAAGAGGATCTGCTGGAATCTGACGACGTCATAACACTGGACGTGGAGCCGAGAGGATTCCTTTGGTATAGTGGTCAACAATATCAGTTCCTCCTGCGTGACGATTTCATTGAGGTCAGGCGACAATTTGATCAAGCGATGCAGATGGAAGTGGATGATGAAGGTGATGATGATGATGTTGAGGAATGGGAAGACCACGAGGATCTTGGAGAACTCCATGATACTGGATTCGAAGAGTCATCAGACCTGGAAAGTAAACCGGAAGATCATTTCCATGGTTTCGGTGAAGTGCCAATTTTTCTCCGTCAGCTTGAGGAAGCAGAGACTAGTGATGATGATGATGATGATGAGGAGGATGNGATGATGAGGATCAAAATAATCACATTAATCCAATCAATGCAGATAATGTGTATGAGCCTGCAAGGGTAAATATTAACAATTGTTTTTCAGTCGCATATTTCCAGGCTGGTGTATTAATCCTGTCGGTATATTTCATTCTTCTTACAGATTAGAGGATATGTCGAACTGAGACGCAGAGCTTTCATCCCAAATGAGTGGCGTCAAAACTATGGGAAGGCTGATTTGAACAGATGGTGCAACAGCTCGATTTTCCAGTTCCACATGGCTGAGGATGAAAACCCCGATGACGTCATCTTGAACATTCATCCAGTGGGAATCCTGTATGTGTTGGCCGGCGAATACTGGTTCTTCAAAAAGACGGATTATGTGGCTGGTGTTGCGTGGCTTCAGGCTGATTAAAAACCCGACCGATAGAGTGACTTTTTCATCGATCGTGGGTGTCAATGAATTGAGTGAATTTAGTGGAAAATTTGTGTATGTGTATGCATTGAGTGCAAAGAGTGCGTACGGGGATTCGTGAATAGGGCATATGCGTGTGTGTATATGTGTATGCGTCTCCGTATCGTGTGTGTGTGTGTGTGTGTGTTTGTGTTTTTTTTTGGGTTCATGAACGGAAAAATGCTCTTTACGCACTAACACACTCCAGACGAGTGGTGTCTGAAGTGTAGTGTCTCGACTCGGTCAGGTCTGGATGGTAGCGACCACGAGCAAGTATCTGCTCGGCGAATGTGCAACCCATACGGACTAAAAAACCGAACATGACCCTAGTAATCGTTGACCTTTTCTTCCCCTCGCGGCACCACTGTTAAGTATTACTTCGCGAGGGAGGTCTCAGCTGTTTGCTCTTCCTCATTTCAACCTTATATACGTCCTCCTAGTCTACGAAGATGTTGTGTGTAGGTAGGAGGTTCCAATAGGTTTTCCGTCTGTGTTGCAGCCTTGCGCTCGCGTTCCTCTTTCCTGAGCTCTTGCATGACTTCAGCCGCAAAGTGACTCGTTTCGTCCCAAGCTGCCTGCGATGATAGTAGGACCTCCATTAGGTTTTCAGGCAGTACTTCCATTTTCAGTGTAGACACCCAGATATGTCTGGTTTCGCTGAAACGCGGGCATGCGAAGAACACATGCTCCGCATCTTCATCCACTTCTGGGCAGGTTGGACATTTCGAGGAATCTTCATGCTTGAACCTATGAAGATACGCTCTAAAGCATCCGTGCCCAGAAAGCATCTGCGTCAGGTAGTAGTTTACCTCTCCGTGGCCGCGATTCAGCCAGGCATCCACCTTAGGGATCAGGCGGTAAGTCCATCTCCCCTTGGCGGAGTTGTCCCACTTCAGCTGCCATCGACGCAAGCTCTTTCGCCTTTCTTCAGACGTCAACTCCTCGGGACTCAACACTTGGGATCTCCTACGCTCATACAGAGCTTTCCGCTCCTCAGCCAGTATCTCTATCGGCAGCAGTCCTGCGATGACACACGCTGCGTCCTCAGAAACCGTCCGGTATGCACTTGCGACTCTAAGGGCACTGAGTCTATAGACTGGCGCAATCTTACGTCGCGCTTCCTGCAGCTGGAGTACATTCCCCCAAATAGGAATAGCATAAGTGAGCACTGAAGTTATCACTGAAGACAACAATGCTCTTCTCCTTTGCTTGGGTCCCCCGATATTGGGCATGAAACGTGATAAGGTGGGTCTAACGCCTGAAGCGTTGGCACCCAATTGCTCCGCTTGCTGCTTGAAGTTGAGCCGTTGATCTATCATCACCCCCAGGTATGGAATAAAGGGCTGGGAGGTAATTTCGCAAGACCCGACCCGCAGCGTGATTCTCTCGACTTTTTTTCTGCTAGTTATCAAAACGGCTTCTGTCTTGTGCTCAGCAAGGTTTAGGCCTACTGAGTCCATCCAGTTGCGGATCGTCTCAAACGTTGTGCTGAAAACACGCTTCATGTCCTCCAGGTGTTTCCTAACGATCACCACGGCCACGTCGTCTGCAAATGTCACGAGCTTGGTCCGCCAGGGCAGTTTCCGCTTCAGCAGCCCATCGTACATGATGTCCCACAAGAGAGGACCCAGTACTGAGCCTTGGGGTACTCCTCCTGTCACCTCGTACTCCCTAGGGCCGGACTCTGTGTCGTATTTAAGCACCCTTCCGCTGAAATAGCTGTCCACCATCCTCTGCAAGTATCCTGGTACATTCAGCTCTGCATGCGCCTTCATAATGCAGTCCCACCTGGCTGAATTGAAGGCATTCTTGATGTCCAGTGTTACTACTAGGTAGTACTCCTTCGTGCCATTGAGCCATCNACGAAGGTAAGATCCACAATTGAGCTCTTCTCTCCTTTCACGAAAGTCGGTTCATCGCCAGTATTCAGCAGAACCACGTCTAACGATGACATAGCTTCTAGCAAAGCTTGTCCTCTGACGTTTATCCTCTTACTTCCCCAATCAACTGCCCAGGCGTTGAAGTCCCCGGCTATGGCTACGGGAAAGTGCTGCTTCGCATCCTCGGTCAGTCTGTCTAGGAAGTCCGTGAAGTTCTGAAGTAAGTCCGTGANCCCTGCAATCGCTTTCCTGGCGGTGCCGATGACAAGGTTGATGGCATCCAGGGTTGATCGACCTTTCCGAAAACCATATTGATTCCCGGCTAGTAGAGGTTCAACCGCGGCTTCTATCCTTTGGTGAACGATACGCTCGAGGATCTTGCCAGCAGTATCGAGGATGCAAAGGGGACGATATGATGAAGGGTCGTCTGGTGGTGTGTTCCTTTTTGGGAGCAGTACTAACCTCTGCTGCTTCCACGTGGCTGGGAAGGTGCCCTCTCTCAGGCATTCGTTGCACACTTCCAGGAACAGCTCCGGCATCATGTGAATAGCTGACTTCAAAGCGATATTTGGGATTCCATCTAGGCCAGGACCTTTAGTGTTACCCACTCTACTGCCGGCTTCCATCAGCTCTTCCTTGGTGATTCGTGGAGCCATCGTCCCATCTTGCTTGCCAGTATGGTGTAGTTCTGGTTGTTGTGGGCACAGCACTGCGACGATTTTCTCCAACAGATCAGGGCACGTTGGTGACGGCATTGGTTGACTTTCTAGGCGCGTCATCACCACCTTGTACGGTCTGCCCCATGGGTCATCTTCCACCTCAGCAAGCAGCTCACTCCAAGATTGCTTCTTACTGCACTTGATTGCTTTGCTGAGTTTACGGCGTGCCTTCTTATGCCTCATTCGCAATTCTTCATAGTTTGGCTTCTTCCGGCCACGCTGTTCCAATCTTCTGGCTCTGTTACACTCCTTCCGTAGGATGGCAATAGTGTCATTCCACCAATATACCGGTGGATGCTGGTTTGTGGTCCGCTTCCTGGTCATGGTGGCATCGCATGCTTCTGTCACTTTCTTCATGATATTGTGTGCTTTTTCAGTGGCATTGTTGCCGCTGATCGGGTGATTTTCCAATGCTGCCGAAAAAGTGCTCGAATTGAAGGTGCTCACTCTCCAGCCAATGCGGTTGGTCTTTTTAGGCCTTAAGGCGGCTCTCTGGTGAGTACATGTCTCCCAGATTATCGCACGATGATCGCTGGCAGTGTAGATATCAGCTACTCTCCATGAGTAGTTCCTTTTTGCAAGGTTGCTACTCACGAAGGTAAGATCCACAATTGAGCTCTTCTCTCCTTTCACGAAAGTCGGTTCATCGCCAGTATTCAGCAGAACCACGTCTAACGATGACATAGCTTCTAGCAAAGCTTGTCCTCTGACGTTTATCCTCTTACTTCCCCAATCAACTGCCCAGGCGTTGAAGTCCCCGGCTATGGCTACGGGAAAGTGCTGCTTCGCATCCTCGGTCAGTCTGTCTAGGAAGTCCGTGAAGTTCTGAAGTAAGTCCGTGAACTCATCAAAAGAAAGACTCGGCGGGGCGTAACAGCTGTAGAAATGAATTCCATCAACCTGGGCCTTTATGAAGCCCTCTTGTGCATTATCTCCTGTAATGTTCTGGAAAGAACGATCCCCACAAGCCCAGATTACCGGCTTCCCACTGGCATCGGNTTCCATCTAGGCCAGGACCTTTAGTGTTACCCACTCTACTGCCGGCTTCCATCAGCTCTTCCTTGGTGATTCGTGGAGCCATCGTCCCATCTTGCTTGCCAGTATGGTGTAGTTCTGGTTGTTGTGGGCACAGCACTGCGACGATTTTCTCCAACAGATCAGGGCACGTTGGTGACGGCATTGGTTGACTTTCTAGGCGCGTCATCACCACCTTGTACGGTCTGCCCTCTGGGTCATCTTCCACCTCAGCAGGCAGCTCACTCCAAGATTGCTCCTTACTGCACTTGATTGCTTTAATGAGTTAAGAAGGCGTGCCTTCTTATGCCTCATTCGCAATTCTTCATAGTTTGGCTTCTTCCGGCCACGCTGTTCCAATCTTCTGGCTCTATTACACTCCTTCCGTAGGATGGCAATAGTGTCATTCCACCAATATACCGGTGGATGCTGGTTTGTGGTCCGCTTCCTGGTCATGGTGGCATCGCATGCTTCTGTCACTTTCTTCATGATATTGTGTGCTTTTTCAGTGGCATTGTTGCCGCTGATCGGGTGATTTTCCAATGCTGCCGAAAAAGTGCTCGAATTGAAGGTGCTCACTCTCCAGCCAATGCGGTTGGTCTTTTTAGGCCTTAAGGCGGCTCTCTGGTGAGTACATGTCTCCCAGATTATCGCACGATGATCGCTGGCAGTGTAGATATCAGCTACTCTCCATGAGTAGTTCCTTTTTGCAAGNTCTAAGTCGCTTTGCAGAAGTCTGGACGCTCCTAGCCATCTGGCGAATACTCTCATTTATTGTTCGCCTATTTTTGTCCATTAACTGAGACAAAAGATCTGCGATAAGCTTCTCGTGGCGATCCCATTCTTGTTGACGTCTCGCTCCTTCATTTGAGGCGGTGAGATCAATCTTCTGCTGAGTCCGCACCTGCACCACACTCGTGGGATGTGGGATCAAGGTATACTCATGCGGTACGGTGAACTTTGTCACCCCTTGAGGCTGAGCCTCTTCCCCACTTGTAGAATCTGAGGCCAAGTGGTCCACCTTTACATAAAGTGATGATTGGCTCCTCCCATATTCCATGGAGCCGGCATCAGAACTGATGGAAAGTGTTTGTCGATTCATTGCAAATGTCGGGAAAATGAATTCGAAGATTCAATTGCCCCCCCCCCTCACGAGCGTCGAACGCAAAGTTAGTGTTTGCTTTGAAATGTGCTCATCAATTGATTAATAAATTGATTACCCCGCGAATCAATCAACCCTTTCACCCACCCACCCCGCGGGGTAGAAGGATTCAGTCGTGAATAGTTTCCACTGAAGTCCAATAATATGTCAATTAATTAATCAATTAATTAGCCCGCGAATTAATTAGCCCTTTCAGCCACCCACCAACCCCCTCACTCGGGACGATTAATTATTCGGTGGGTGACTCTCTCTAGTACCCAAAGCGTGAATTAAAAGATTAATCCGCGAATCAAACCGCGACCCGCGAATTAATCAACCCTTTCACCCACTTTTTCGCGGGGATGGGTTGAATACGTTGTCAATCAAATTCCTTTCAATCAAAAAATTGCAAATGAATTCATCAATCCGCGAATCAAACCGCGACCCGCGAATTAATCAACCCTTTCACCCACTTTTTCGCGGGGATGGGTTGAATACGTTGTCAATCAAATTCCTTTCAATCAAAAAATTGCAAATGAATTCATCAATCCGCGAATCAAACCGCGAATTAAACCGCGACCCGCGGATCAGACCGCGAATTACACCGCGACCCGCGGATTCATTAACCCGTTCACCCACCCGACCCACTCGCGGGGGCACTCTGACCGGGTCTCCGCCAGACCCTTGCCCCAGAACCCGCATTACTCATCTACTATCAGAAGCGCATTCGATGCTTCCAAGTATGAGTGAAACTCGTTCGTTGTCCGGACAGGAATGCCATGCATCAGCATAACGTCGAACGCTTGGAAATCCACCAGTGGCACTTCTATTACAGTGACGATTTTCATACCACGTGCGGATATACTGACGGTTGATACCTCTTGAAACTCATGTATTCCGCCTACCTTCAACTCAAAAGGGAAGCTTAAACCCTTTGGTAATTTCGCTGTTTTGAGAAGATTGACTAATCCTCTCTCCGTGAACACCCCTGTGTCCAATATTAACCCCTTGGAGTCGGTCAGCAGCGTTTTTAACTTTGCAGCATCCCGCATCACTCCAGCGTAGATGACCTCCACTACCATGAAATGCTCAACTATGAATTGCCTATGTGCCAACTGTGAATCTTCATCCCTTATTTGCTTCATCGACTTGAGCAAGACATTTTCATTCTTCTGAATAATTTCTTCCATATGAGCTAAATGGAGAAGTGTAGAACTGACGATCTCCAGTTGCTTCCCAGAACTATCCAGTGTCCCTTTTATTCCAGACTCCAGACGTGAAATCCTGTCGTGTATTTCTCGCGCATCTTCAGCATCCATGGTCCCGAAAAGTGACTTGGCTACCGTGCCCAAACCATCTATAAGATCTCGCTTCTTCTTCTCATTTAAACCGACCAATGACGTGATGACGTTTCTCGTCTCCTCAAAATCGGCAATCCATTGATCCACGAGGTGATGAAAGTTGGAACCCCATGGTCCAGCTCTGAATCAAAGTTGCTTCGTATAATTAAGATGTTCTTGCAGTTGGTCAGCTCTCGCTAGCCATGACGCACCATCCGTGCTTGCAGCAATGGTCCAGACGTAGTTGCTCAAATGCAATTTCCCAATTGGCTTAAAATAAATTCTTGGAGTGTGGACGAATCTTTCGATTACATGTTCCTCCCCCCGTACTTCTGCGATGCTCCCCAGCATCAGCCATACAACAATAAAAATTGCTGAACTGGTTGATTGGTTAATCGGGAAGTTCGTTGAACTTTTCAACTGTATCCGACATGGACGATGTCGCCAACCTGATGGCCGCCATGTTTGATGACAAAGCGCCCTCGAATATAAAAGTGACTGCCGCCCTGTCTTGGCCACAGTTCTCCCCAAAGTTATCAGTGAAGACGTTAATAAAAACCAAATCATCGAAATGAATGCCGGAAAGTGCTTCAAGTGCGACAGATTCGGACATGCCGCTTCCGACTGCCCCCAGCATCCCCGCAACCGTGTGGATCGAGTAAGAGCTGCATCACGAAGTGTCTGGGATCGGCTTGACCCGAAATGCTCCTCGAGGAAACATCCGTATTCCAAGCATTCCATTGATGAACTCATGTTCGAATATCTTGTAAGTATGAATACCTCCTCCACCTTCCTACTACTCTGTTCTCTATTGACACCTGAAGTCTCTACTCTCTCTAATTTCCCACTATTTCTGGATTTTTCTAGTGCCATAGATTCCCCTATCGTCCCGGGTACGTTAATCTGGAGTTCAAGGCGAAGATGAGGGAGTGGAGGGCCTGCAGCAAAAAGAATCTTCATGCCCTTTGGGATCTCCCCGTACGCTCCGACATCAAGGCTGGTATAGAGGATGTGTTCAACCTTCGAAGACTCTTTGGTGAAACTCCAGCTCCACAACCGTGTCATGTTCCCCAATTCCTGGACGATAGCGAGAAAAAGTGTCGCCTCTGTGCTTCCTACTTTTGGGATTACCCCTACTACAATTTCTTCGAAGACCTGGTGATAGTGCGTTCCCCCAACGAGTTTGTCAATCTTCTAACCGGATTCCACTGTCAATGGTTTAATTGAATAAATGCTTTGCAGCTCCAGTCCTTTTTTTACCATGAAAATTTCCTTATCTTCCAGACACGAGAATTTCAGGGTTTTGTAGTGTAGGTTATTCCGAGGCAGGGGTCCATATAGTCATGCTTCTATGAAGGGTCGAAGCCGATTTACATGGACTCTCTGCGTCTTCTGCTTGCTACCAGATCTGATGGTATAATTAACGTCACCATTTCTCTCGATAACCTCATATGGGCCCATCCAGGGCTGTGTTAACTTCTTCGATCTTCCACGTCGTAGGACATCATTTTTCAGCAGCACTTTATCTCCGACTCCAAAATCCATAGGTTCAGTGTTCTTGTCGTATTGGACTTTGCTTCTGACTTTTCCCTCGTCGAGGGCCTCCCTCGCCTCCTGCTGCGCCGCTCGTAATCTTTCACAAAGCTCCTGAGCGAAATCATCATAGCAGTATGTCAAACGGAGTGGCTGTTTCACGGCCGTCGGTAATTCAGCACGCCTACCAAAAATCAGCTCAAATGGCGTCATTTTTGTAGCCGTGTGAGGAGTGGTGTTATACGCAAACATTGCATATGGCAACCATGTATCCCAATCCGTTTGATCCTCTACAATGAAGCTCCTCAGGTACTCCACAAGGGTGCGATGTGACCTCTCGATGATACCATTAGTCTGTGGATGATACGCCGTCGTCTGGATCTTCTTAATTCTCAGAAGTTTGCAGACATTCTTAAATATCTCTCCTACAAAATTTGGTCCTTGATCTGTGAGCAATCTCTGTGGTGTACCGTATTCACAGATGATTTTCTCGGCAAATGCACGCCCGATTGTGCTAGCCTCTTGGTCCGGTATGGGTATAGCTTTGCTGAATTTCGTTAGCCCATCTTGAAACGTCAAGATGTACTTGTTTCCAGCATCCGTAATAGGTAATGGCCCAACTATGTCCATTGCACATTGCTCAAATGCCGTTTCCGGGCTCTCTCCGATAATCATGGGTACCCTCGTATAACTTCACGTCTATATGTCCGTGAGTTGACATTCCACACAGTTCCCCACGTATTTTTACACATCAGACTTAATACCCTTCCAGTAATATTTTTGCTTCAATTTAGCGTACATACGTTTTACACCAGGATGACCAGCAATCAGCGTGTTGTGATATTCTCGCAGTATTTCTGGAATTTTGTCGTCAGCCGGTGTAATGACCCCGCCGTCGGAGTCCAAGTTCGTCACATCCGTCCCCGCTCTTGCTTGCGCCCGAGTTACGACATTTATTCAACTCAATGCATCAGCATTGGTATTCAATTTACCAGGTTTGTGTACCACCTCGTATTCATACTCCTCTAATTTAATTCGCCAATGTACGAGCCTTGACCCCGGGTCCTTCACGTTGAATATCCACCTTAAAGGCCTGTGGTCAGTTACTATGATGAACTTACGTCCATATAAATAAGGTCGAAAGTGATGAGCTCCCCATACAATAGCCAAAAGTTCCTTCTCTATCATTCTATTACCTATTTCTCCCTGCGACAGTACAGCACCTATGGCTTTGTTTGACGCATCCGTCGTGAGTAGACACGGCTCCTCGAAGTTTGGATATTGCAATACCGGAGCTGTTGTCAGAGCCCCCTTTAGAGTGTCGAAGGCGCTCTGCTCTCTCTCCCCCCAGGTCCAAGTTACGTCCTTTTTCAGCAACTCGGATAAGGGCTTAGCAATTTTGGAAACATCCTTGATGAATTTCCGGTAATATCCCGCTAATCCTAAGAAGGATATAATTTCCTTCTCACGCTGTGGTACCGGAAAATTTACTACTGCCTCTATTTTACTAGGATCTGCCTTAATACCATTCTTGGTGATGATGTGCCCCAAGTAAACAACTTCTTTCCTTAAGAAATTGCATTTATCGGGTTGAAGTCTCAGGTTCGCATCCTTCAGGCACTGCAGAACTTCTCTCAGCCTTTTGTTATGTTCTCCTAGGTCTGGTCCAAAAATCACGATGTCATCCAGATAGACGAAACACCGAATTCCCTGAACTCCAGCCAGGACAGAATTCATGAGCCTTTGGAACGTTGCAGGCCCGTACGGTGTGGAAAAAGCAGTTTTACACTTATCTTCTTCTTTCACAGGGATCTGATGAAATCCTGAGGCCAAATCCAGAGTTGAAAAATATTTGGCATTTCCTAATCGATCCAGTATATCGGAAATATTTGGTAATGGAAATGAATCACCAACCGTGACTTCATTCAGGCGTCGGAAATCCACCACAACGCGGAATTTCACCTTTCCGGACGCATCCATTTTTTTAGGAACGAGTAAAGGTGCATTCCACTGGCTTTTGCTTGGACGCACGATTCCATTATGCAACATCTCCTTGACCTGGCGATCCACTTCCCCCGTCTGTAACTCTGGTAACCGATGAGGTCTGACATTGATCGGTGCTGTCCCTGGTTTCAATGGGATCTCATGTTCCAGATGATTCGTAGCTCCGGGGGGATCTCCCGGTAGCTGCACGATTGAGTTATATTCCTCCAAGATTTCCAGAAGAGAATATTTCTCCTCCCGATTCAGGTGGTCAATTCTCAAATTCTCGTGCAATAATTTGATGCGGTCTTTCACCTCGCCTCTCTCGGCATTCTTCAGCATCATAATTATCTCTTCCGATGGTAGTGACTCCAGTTTGACCGTCGGTAAATTGATGAATACATCGTTGTCATTCGTATTCACCACACAAACGAGCGCTTGACCGTCCACTGCTTTCGTCAGGCATTCTCCCATGAAGACGCCTTTCGCCAGCTGTTTTTTCCGGACGATTCCAGTTTCCCTGCTCCGTGTGCCTACTGTCAGTAACATCTCACTTCTTGCCCTGACTTTTGTCGGTGCCCTATCCTGGAACAGGTCGAACGGATGTCCATTGATCACCAACGATTTCCCATGGACTGTTTCCACCTTCAAACTAGTTGAAGACAAAAAATCTTCTCCTAGAATTCCCCCAATGCAAGGGAAATTTTCAGGAACGACCTGAAACGTGTGTCCCAGGCATTTTTTGCCAATTTTCAAATACAGAATAACCTCACCTAAGGTAGCGACATCATGATTCGATATCCCCCTTAAGATTCGGCTCCTCGGGGTAATTTCAACTCCCTTCATCAGTTTGTCCACCCTCACCAGGGAAATCTTTGCTCCGGAGTCCACCAAGAACATAGTCGGCAACTCCAGCTTTCCCGCAGTGAGTAAAATCTGCGATTTTATTTCTCCCTGTTGTGCGGGTTTTATCATCGTCGTATTGTTCCCTTGAACACTTTCTCCTCGCTGTGTAGGCTTCACCATCATGACCTGATAGGCTCCGACAGGCAAGACCTTCTCATCGTCAGATTTACCGACTCTCTTCTTTGAATTAAGGTTATTATTATTACTGCCAGAATTATTATTCTGCTTGCTCGAAGAATGGTGCTTCAAAAGCTCCGCAGAAATTTTCTGCGAGTCAGATATTCCCAACCTTTTCTTCAGTTTACGGCAATCAGCAGCCTCATGACCCGTATATCGACAATATTTACAAGCAGTACCGAATGCGTTGACGCTACGTCGTTCTGACGCAACCGGCAACGATTTGCGCTGACCTGCTTGCGAATTACGACAGTCTTTCGCAACATGACCCGATTGTCCGCAGTTGAAACAATTTCCAGTGGACTGCCGACCCATAGAAGCTCTTTTCCCGCCAGTGAAGTTCCTCTGAGGTACCACAAAACTATCATTTTTCGCTTTCTGAGGTCCAGAGACGGTTTTCTCCAATTCAATGGCCCCTGCACAAGACTCGTAGAGTGTTTTGAAATTATGTGCTCGCACCAAAATCTGCAACTGCCCTCGTAATCCTTGCTCGAACATAAGTTTAGCCAAAGACATTAGAAGTTTTTTAGAAGCTACCTTTTCCCCCTCCGTAAAATCAGCGTGCAGACCAAGTAAGCCATTCAATAAATCGAGAGTGACTTCCTCTGTACGTGCGACATATTTAGGAACATTTTCATTCTCCTTCTGCTGTATCTTGCTAAATTCTGCTTGAAGTCCCACGAGACTCTTTGTTTTCCCAAAAAGTGATTGTAATTCATTTTCTAATTGATCAAAGGATGTGATAGTTCGGTACTTCAATTGCTTCATAGCGGCACATTCAAGTTTACTTCCTAGAATACCTTCTAGAAGAGAATCTTGAAGTTCTGGATATATCAATTTCCTAGCCGGTTCTACTGATTTGAAAAAAGCATCTAATTTATCTGCATCTTCCCCAGCGAAATTACGTACCATTTGAAGCGCGCCTTTCAGATCAAGATGTGCTCCCACCGATACTCGGTTATTCTGAATATTCTGATCTGCCCAGGCCTCCGCCCAAAGGTCCCTAACCTCATTTCTTTCATTTTCAGCTTCCTCCCGACGACGCCGCTCAGAATCCACAAGGCGTTGCATTTCCGCCTGCTTAACCTGCTTTTCTCTTTCTAAATCTACCACTCCTTTGTGCAACCCTGCAATTGACTCCCGCAGCTCGTCGGCATGTCGAAGTGGTCGTACCCCCTCGGGAAGCTTCTTTGGCCCACGGCGTTCGCCCTCAGGAGCTGGAACGAAACCTCCCGCCGCCAATGTTCCCGTGCGGTAGAAAACATTACTGGGGGTGGAATATTCATGTCTAGGCATCTCAACATTTGCCTCTTCCTCCTGAATTTCCTCAATTTCCTCAAAGGGATTTCCAGGTACATTTGGAGGATTGTTAGAAGGAGTTCGTTGATTTCCTCCCTCATTCTCTCGCGTGCTATTAACCAGCTGCACCCCAGGTAATTCCTCTGGCAGAACGTCCTCTTCCTGATGGACGTCAACCCTAACCTGTTGTTCAATACCACCGGCTAACAAGCTCTGATGCAAAGATTGGACATATCTTCGTTGCACATTAACATTTGCGTTAATATTCCCATCAGAATTAAACAGATGTCTTCTTACCCCCTGCCCCGAAATGGAATAAGACTCGAAATCCGATTCTGATCGTCGACTACCATTTGCTCCAGTAGTTGACATAATTGATTAATTATTCCTTGGCCAAAAATAAAAAAATCTTACTTGAGTAGCCACTTATCACGATACTAGCCCCTCCTGACAGGGTAGTTCTCTGCTTTTTACTAGCCCTTTGGGTACGTTGAAGTACTAAGGTAGGTTTCCCTGGTTCACCACAATGGTAACCACTATGATTTCCAATGACAGGTTTACGAAAATCTTCCTCGATGTGAAGGTTTGTTGCAGCTGCTGGCCAGTCTACCCTTAGGTAGTCCAAACTCCAAATATCTATCTCGTTCCCTATCACTGTGTGACAAGACAGCGGTTGATCAGGCCTCCGTCTTCCCAAAAGATACGCTGCCACCAAAAATGTAATGGACCCGAGCGGTTAGGTTCGAGTTTAGGGATTATCACACGCGGACAAAGGATAGAAACAAATACTCTTAACAATTATTGACTTTTATTCACTAATTCCATTGATTTTAAATAACTAAAGATTCGCTCTGAGACAGAAGGTATCAGGCGAACATATACACAAAAGAAGTAACTGTTAGGAAAAGAGGATTCGGATTACTGGCCCAGAGAGTACGAATTTACGAGTAGTTATCGCCTCGTGAATTCGTATTACATTAGGTCATACGACCCCACCGTACATGTAAGTTGTACGGTGACGCGCTGAAGGCCAGTTGCTGGGGTGCAAATCGCTGATGCTGCGCCCCAGTTATCTACATTAGTCGAATATACGTGGATTTTATTCACATATATTCGCCATGTGTTTTAATTTCTGTTTCAACATATTTTATTCCGAATAATACGTGCCACTTTCGTGTCCTCGTATTCTCCGGATTACGAAAGAGAAATGTTATGTAATTTTGGGGCATAACAAAAAATATATTTCCAATAATGTAAATACTTGAAAAAGATGCACATTATTCTTCAACCCCGTGAGTCGCTCATCAACTCTCCATTAGGATATTCACTTCAATTGGAAAGATAGTGTAGAACCCAAGTTTTTCTTATCCTCTGTAATGAAGAAAAAAAAGAAAAAAAAGTATGTTCGATAAGAAGTACAATTGGCAGAATCCAATTTGATTCCTTTCATCGATGCAATATCTTGAAACTGAGTGGTTGAAGAACAATAAGTCGTAGAACATTTTCTTCTAATTAGAGAACTGGACAATTTTTTCGAATAGAAAACAGTAAGTAGAGGAATTTGTCAAATTTTTTATGAAACCAGAAAATACTCGTAAACTTGATCATCTTTTTGGGACCCTGGTTAAGTTTGAACATTCTCTTTTGACTCGTGTGACGTTCGACTCTCTTGTAATTTGACAATTCCCTTGTGACCATTATGATATTCGACTATTCCCTTTCTCGAAATTTCTCGTGAGATTCACATCGTACATTTGAAATTTACAACCACAAGTAATATCTTTTATGAAAGTACAACGTCATAAGGATCACAAAGGGGAGCCACAATGCAATAATTGAATTGCATGGGAATTTTGAATTGCGGGAAATTTTGATATTCTACGAGACCAAGACGAAACTGTCTAAAGTCCCGTCTCGTATCGTGCACAGCGCTAGTGATCACGACAATCCCACCAAAGTAAAGGATCGGCCTCGCATCACTAACTAGAGTATTTAAAATCCATCAAATTGTTAATGACAATGCCGAATTCAATATGCACGAATGAAAGAAGACTTTTTGCTTTAAAACGTCTAAAAATCTATCAGCAATCAACAATGGTACAAAACAGACTCAACAATATTGCAATCCATTGGCAATTGGCTGAAGCTTTAGAATCCCAGGTAGATTAGATTTAGATTCAATCAACAAGTTCATCAGGAATGAAATGAAAAAGAAAACTGTTCAGTAATTTTTGCTCATGTTCACGAAGAGGAAGGGAATCAAAAAGATGAAAAAATTATCATTTGTTACCCTTCTTGTATCTAAGTCTGGGTTAGATCTATCAGGGAAGCTAAACAATCCCCTATCCTTCTGCTAGGACAGCGATTTGTAGAAGTTTCATACAGATTGAGTATTAGATTTTTCGAGATGACGTAACTTGCAACGAACTTTTCAATTATACTGCAGTTGAGAGTGTTCTGATTTTGCGTTCCTAAACTCTGAAACAAAGGAAAAATCCCGTTAACATGACCATGATTAATTGTAAGTGTTGAATAATAGTAAAGAAAAAAAATCCCAGACTGCAATGATGGTTCTAGGAGCTTAAATGAAAGGTTTTCGAATATCTCCGTGCAGTTTAATCCTTTTTCAGCTATTTTATGTGAGTGTCGTGGTCGTTATTAATTGCAGTCCATAAAAATAATTATCAAGTTATGATATATATTTGTGGTAGTCCCACGAATGATGATTCTGGGACTGATCTGATTTCCTGAATTGTAGAATTTTTTCCTGAAATGTAGAAATTTTTTTTAATCGAAAAAGAGGCCCTCCACTCACCCCCATGGATTTTGAATCAATCCATGGACCTCCTGATTGCGCTCAACTTCCGTATCGAATAATAGAATTCAAAACACGATACACATCATGAGCTACTTCCATTGGAGTACAGAGTCATTACTTTATTTTCCAACTCGCAATTCAATGAACCATTTAGAACTCAGCTACCACTTCTGCTGAGTCTAGACGTCACCATCCAAGTCGGGAATCGTAGCAGTCTGTTTTGCTGAAGAATATCGATCATATGATTCCTCATATCCCTAGAATTCCGAGAATATTCGATTCGAGACACCATTGTTGAATTACCACCACATAAAGCGATTGTCGTTGCAAAAGCGGCAGCGTAAACAGCACAACTCCAGTCATCTGGCTGACGTGTTGTGGGCTGAAAGATGACATCATCAGGAGTTAAGAAAGGATAGCGTTTCGTAATGTATCGCTTTTCTTTAGATTTTAGACATACGTATTCCATGCACTGTCATAAACAAAAAGATTGGACCCATCGTAAAATATAGAAAACCAATGTCTGAATGCGTTACCCCCAACGATTTGCAGATCACAAGTTGAATTGGATGGTGTAATTAAATGTGCATAAGGAAAATAATGGGAGAAATGAACATGAATGTCCGAGGTCTCACAGATAATTCGCAGAAAAGCATCTATCGCTGCACTACTCAAGAAGGTAGTGACTGAAGAAATTTCTTGGATCACGTCGGCTACGTTTATACTGCTGATTACTATTTCAATAACTTGACTCTCCCACTCTTCTGCCTCTCTGTCTTCATCATCAGAGATAAGAAACCATTCATTGTTTTCTTCTGTTATTTTTTCGTTGATATTCTCTCTTTCTTCTTCTCCTTTTTCTTCTTCTGCTCTTTTATCAACTGTAGCAGACATTTGGTCTTTCTTCAGATTCTGAAAGCTCATTGCTGTCTGAATCTGAATCATGATATTTTGGAGGTCTGCATTGCCTATTCCTGCGAGGACTTTTCCTTGGAGAACTAACTTCTCCTGCTCTTCTATCAATTGCAGCAAAGAAAATTGATCTTTTTCCGAATTCTGAAAGCTCATTGCTGTCTGAATCTGAATCATGATTTTTTGCAGCCCTGCATTTTCTATTCATGCGAAGTCATTTCCTTGGAGAACTACCCACGTCATCATCCTCCTGCTTCTTCCTTTTCTCTTCAGCTGTTTCATCTTTTCTAGCCTTCGCTTGAGTTATGTAGTCAGGATCTCGAATAGGCATTCCTCTCAGTTTCCTCCCATCTATTATCTCTGGCAAAATACACTCTTCATAAAACCGTATCAACTTAGGCTCCATACGAGTCAACCAAAAGTTATCGTCTCTAAGTACACGAGTGCTCATCACGCCGTGAGGCGTCCATACTGCAAATATACAGTATTCTTTCTGTGTTACGTGCAACTGCCCTTGGACTTGGAAATAATAACGATGCCTCTTGTTCATCTCTTTGGAATTTTTTTGGTCGAAAATATTTCTGTAAGCTAGAATCGTTTTGACAGCTTCTTGGGGAGTGCTATCTTCGTCTACAGCCAAACATTTGACTTCAACAATTTCATAATTTCCAAGGAGACCATCCGGAGTAGCACCTAGATGCGGAATATCTTTGTCGATGAAGAGGCCGCAACGTCTTATTCTGGCATTCAACTCAACTGCCAAATCTGAGATTGCATTCTCTTCATTATCTAGACCATACCTAATTTCGGCCGTGTCAAATCGGTTTGGATAGCAAATACTCTCTACCAAAGTTTTACAAGAAGTGTAATCCCGTTTATTACTTATCGGCCCATATTTTGATGCAGTAAGCATTGTTTTACGTAATTCTAGCCATTCTGGAGATCTACTTTGACCCACCGTTTGTCGTTCAATCTCATGTCTCCTCCTCTGACGATTTCTCAATCTATCGAAGTGAACTTTAACAAGTTCATCATAAATTTCTTTAGGCATGTCTGATGCATTACAGTTCAAACCATAATGTCTATCAGTTCCCCGTCGATGTCGACGGCTTCGACCTCTTGCTGCACGAGATTCTGCTGTCCGAATATTTTGTGCTCTTCTAGATGCTTCCATTCGAAGGACAACTGGAGGCGCGGGTATTCCTCTATATTAACAAAGTTTACTCCATGCATCTTGATTATTGAACTGAGGAACTGCCAGTTGTGCTCTCAACAAGTGTGACTCTCGTTGAGAGTGATTGATTCGACTTCCACCAGCCAATTTGTTGAGAATAGAATTGAACTGTTCTGCAGGATTGGTTGTCTTACCTGCCAATAAACTCGTCACGTTCGCAGCAAGATTATCAACTGCCTTATAAATTTTGGTAAGCATACCAACTGTTTCCAGATGTGGAATCATGTTCTCTTCTGAGTGATCGCAATCCTCGAATGTTGCATCACATCGGAAATGATTACCAAAGAAATGTCCAGTCATCTTAACTATAGCATTGAGTCTCTTTTTCTTGCTGAGTAGTATCCTGCTCCGAAATTTGTTGAATGCGTTTCTCGACATGCTTTCGCATCGAAAAGCCGCTGCGGAACACACGTTTATGCAGAGGGCCGATTTCCCCCCTTGGTAAAGAAGCCAAAGCAGTCATTCTCGCAATGATCTTCAAAGCCTTGCAAAGACATCTTAATAAATGATTTACGCATTCCAGTTTGTTTACAGAAACTCCATATGCAAGGTATGGATGCGAACACACGATGGCATTATATGTACTACTATCACCATCTCCGATGTATGTTTTATATACTATGTCATGCATTGGCACGCTCTTGTTGAAACCGGTAACCATAATATCAGCTTCCATCGCTGTAGAAGCCTGATCACGGCCCCAATTCTTATAGCATGTATGTGGTTCCGGGTCCATACCAAGAGATTCAGCACGAGCATCAACCAAACAGTGCTTATTTCGAACCTCCATGAAAAGTAGGAGACCGGTCAATGCACTTATCAAGATGGCTACGCCGGAGAGTGCATCATATCGTCCGTCCTTGTATGATCGCTTACTCCACATGTCATCACCCATTACATCTGCTAGTGCTTTACCCTCAGGAGTCATATTATTGGCTTTTATTGCCAACTCTCTCTCTCTCTCTCGAGCACCTGCTACTTTGATTTCGTCATTGCATAGATTTTCAATCATCGGTACTAAATCCTCCCGATTTTTTCGATAAATCCGTGCAGACATAGTACGTACACTCATTGCAGCAAGTATCCCTTGTCCTCCTGAATATCCAGAGCCACAAGTCAATGTTCCAGATACAAAACCTTCGTGAAGGGGCAATTTATCTGCTGGTTTTGGAGGGTCAGTCCAAATTGTGTCTTTATGTTTACATTGCATACAAATGAAGAATATTTTTGTTTTCATTCCTTTGTCAAAACCTTTGTAACACCGCAGATCAGCGAATCGACCTGGACAATTCTTTTCCCTTCCATGATCATCAAATTTAACATGAAGTTCATGGAACATGAAACTTATGTCAGAAATACAACGCCCCTCCAGTTGTGCCTCCACGAAATCATCTCCGGGCAGATCGATGCCATTTGTTTCGATATCTCCGGACTTGTCAGTGGACATGTCGTTGAATTATGAATCATCGAAATCAAAGTCGTCAAAGTCTTCTTCATCACTCGTTTCGTACGAAGACTCGGTGCATGATGACAAGTTATCTTCATCAGACTCATCACTGAGCTCATCAAGTGACTCGTCTAGCTGCACGGTGTGACACGCAGGAGGTTTCGGAATGATTGGAGAATTCTCACTGGTCACACTAACGTTGTTAGCTGGAAAAAGATTGTATTCATAACTCGTCAGTTCGTTATCTTCATCTAGAGCTGCATTATGTCCACTCAAACTTTCCTCTAGCTTTGATGCTGTAGAAAATGGACACTGGACATCTACTGGATCATTATCACAAATCACACGCGATGAAATGATCTCCTCGTTATCACGTAGTTGATGTAGGTTAGTCGGTGAATGTAACTGGTTCGTTCGTACATGATGAATTTGTGACATAGAATCTACTAGACTTCGTGATATTTGGGAATCGACAGATTGCAGCTTTACAGGTGGACACGCAGATGTTTTTTGCCTCGCATAATTCTTAACACCGCTCTTAAACAACTGTCCATAGTTCTTGATACCACGAGTAGGGGAGAAAATATCATGCTGGAATTCACTATTGTGAAAAATTTGAGGAGTAATGGCCTTCCTTGTCAGCTCTTGTCCCTTACTCCCGTCTATACATGCAATTTCAGAATAACGTGCATACTGTGGATGAGTGTTATTTGTTAATTCTCGCGATCTTTCCGTAGTGGGTTGAGTATTCACTAAAATTGTGCTGCAGATCTTCAACTTTGCAAGTTGTTTATTTTGAGATCACCGTCATGAGGTGACTCAACAACAAGATTAGATCCATAAAGTTCATGCGATACTTGATGAAAATCAGTTTTTCGATTGTTCAAAACTTCTTGCATTACCTGCTGTTCAATTTTTGCACAACTACCACTACTACTACTGCTATCACTACAAGAAGAAAAACATGCATTTTTAACATTACTCACCACTGTCATAATAGTTGATTGAGTTTCAGCTCCATGGGGATCTTCGATGTTCACTTCTTCCGTCAATTCCCGGCTCCCCGCCTCGTCAGGTGCTGCATTTTCCGCAATACTTTCACCCTATGTTAGCTGTCCTCGTTCCTTTTTCTGTTCGTTTTAGCGCCTAATACAAATTTTTTGGCGTTAATTCCCGCGGAATAATAACGAAGTATTACACATTAGTAATTCATTCAACTTTAACCCAGGAGAGAGTACTGCAACGCGATTTGACGTGATAGAGTGAATACAATTTTGCATAAATCGTTTCCAAGTTTCTGTAGTTTAAGGATTGACGTAAGCATCTTTTTTACAAGAGTAAATTTTTTTAAGGTCAAACGCCATGAAACTTGAGTAAAACGTTATTTGAACTATCATAGAATGATCGATCTATCGCTCAGCTCTTCGTCATATTGTCGATATCAATTTTTTTGTTTTTTTATCTTTTAGTTGATATCGACAAAATGACGAAGAGCTACGCGATAGATCGATCATCTTATAATAGTTCAAATAACGTTTCGCCAAAATTTCATGGTATTTGACCATAAAAAAATTCACTCTTGTGGAAAACTTCCGCCAAAATTGCTTACGCCAATCCTTAATCCAAAAAACCTTCGTGAACCGATTTGTAATGTTATGGAAGAAAAATAGACCTCAAGTACATAGAAATTTGATGAAAAATATAATTTGAACGTAAAATTATTCGATTGGTTTGGTTGTATTGTCTACTACCAACGCTCACTCATTGTTTGTGAATGAATCTAGATTTTTAACTTGGGAGTTGTTACTTTTATGGAAGGTTAAAAAACAATAATTCTCTAAGTAGCATTTCCATTGCAGCAATTGCCATATGTGGATATGTTCAAGGTAAGCAAAAAATAGAGGTTACTTACCTAAAAACATATGACCATTTCTATGAACGTGGCTTCTTGTTCGGACATCCCATCTTGATTTATTCTTTTTCGTCACGTTTATTGCAAGAATAATCAGTAAGTCACTGTTTTTTTTCTACTTTTGATTCGGTTGGGTTGTTTCTTTGACTTGAGCGAATATTTATTCAACGGTCCTCGGCAAAACACAAATGCATCCAACACACACACACGTATAACAATACTTACTTATTTACAAACTCATCTAGAGGGAGAGAAGTTCGTTAGAGAGAGCAAGTTGTCTAATCCTACTTCGATATGTGTTATTAGAAAAACAAGATTCTATTCGTCGACAGTAATTCCATAATTCCAATAATCTTTCAAGACATTGGAATAAAATGAAGTAAATACACAGTGCGCCGAGCTTAATGTGAATTGGAATAATTTAATTGAACCATTCCGTTTCTGCGTTCAACGGAAAAAAAATCGATGAGTTAGAGAGTAAAGGAAAATCATGGGGAGCATTATTTCCTATTATTGCAATTAATTTCAGTTGACTTACTCGATTTCTATTCCCCATTATTATAAGTCGGTTGTAGATTCGAAGACAAGCCCTCGAAGTGACAATAAGATGGCGGAGGCGGCGACACATTCATCCGACCTCTTGTTGTTTTCATTGTAAACGTCACCATTCGTTCCGAGTTCATAGCCTTGAGTACGCACGAAGTTCAGAAGTTCTTATTGATTAAACTCAATATGGATAATCAGAATCAATCGGATGGTAAAAATAGAACAGACGGTAAGTAACTGATGAATATTATTTTCATTAATAACTCTTCTTTCCATCTCAAAACACCCACGATTTTTCTCCTCCCTCTCCTAATCAGTTACTCCCAAAATTTAACCTCTTGACTTCCCCTAGTCGCAGGAAGTAATTTCGATACCTTTGAGAGGATTTGGGGTGTCTGAAAAGATAAATTCACATAAGCTATTATGAATACTCAATGTTGATGACTATGAGAATGATTCGATAGTGATATTATTTTTTCATCATGTTTCTGATTTGATGCATGAACGCAATTCGAGCCACTGATATTTTCATCTGGAGATCGTTGAGAATACTGTCGATTTAGCAGAATAATTGACATCACAGCCAAATATGAATACTCCCAGTCTCTCTCTTTTGAAGTCAAATTAAAAATCGAGTCTCAAATCATTTCGGTATGTTCCTCGGAGGAATTGAATTGAGTCAACTGCAACGTCAAATGGAAGAGAATAATTCTATCACTCTCTATTTTGTCAATTACTTTTAATACTGAAGCAAACATCCCAGAATGTAAAATACATTAATTAGAGTGCTGTCAAGCTTTCATTGAAAATTAGAAATAAGCCCTGATAATAATGTATTTCTCTGTGATCTGTGAAATGGGAATTATATTTCCAAAAAATGATCAAATCATCTTAACTTCCTTCTATAGGAGATTCTTCACCATTGAGACCATGAACCCGCAGAAGCATGAAATCTGCAACGGTGACCAGCGGGGCCTTCATAAATTGTGAGGCAGGAGGATCTAACGTGCCTCAGAGTGTCAAGGATTCTTCAACTCAAGGAGAATTTGAGGAGGAAGAGCATTTACTAAGAGGGCAACAACAGTCATCACAACTTTTACGCAAGAAATACGCAAGAAGAAGTGCTCCTTCATCATTTTCGACAGTTGAGGTCTCAAAAAGAAAACTCAAAGGACCTACCCCAGGACGCCCTGCATACCTAAAAACTCAGGATTTAAAGAAGGCCCGCTCACCAGAACAGGTGAATACTCTCAACACTCCCTCGACTTCTACAAATCAGGAACTTATCCATCTCGATGAAAGTCCACTGAAAAAACCTCTAAAAAAAAGTAATTTAGCGGTGAAGTCTCCCGACAGTCATATCTCCTCCAATTTGCAAAC
Source organism: Diachasma alloeum (assembly GCF_001412515.2). Classification (NCBI taxonomy): domain Eukaryota; kingdom Metazoa; phylum Arthropoda; class Insecta; order Hymenoptera; family Braconidae; genus Diachasma; species Diachasma alloeum. The sequence continues at coordinate 42,567 of NW_021681395.1, forward strand.
AGTTGCGACAGTCCATCGTAACGCTAATGGACAACTTTCTTCATCGATTATTCTCCTTGATGCCAATCACACAGCCACACCTCAACCACCAGGAGTAATAGTCGAGAATTTGGGAAAAGACCTGGAAAATTCTCCATTGAGTTCAATAGAACAAGCAAGAACTTTACTTGCCTCTTCAGTTTCTCAAGATGTGAAAAGCAAGAGAACTCAGAATGATGCTTCTCGAGCAATAATGGGGATAAATGTTGCAAATACCAAGAGAGTCAGCCCTAAAAAATCACTGCCCATGAATGCAGAAAAATTTGCACCACAGTCCATCATGTCATCTGGCATTACTAGAAATCCTCCTACGAAAAACACTCCCTCAGCTGAGAGTCCTACAAATGGTCACAGTTCTTCGAAGGCTCAACATTCGTCAACAGTTCAAGTCGTGTCTTCATCCCAGTATATGTCTAAACGGTCGTATAAACGTCTCCGAGAATGCGAAATTAGCACACGCAAGATTATGAAATCCTTGGAGTTTTTGAATACGGTAGGATCATTATTTCTCTTGCTTTGAACTAAGATATCGATAGGTGATGATTCCTATTGTTTTATACTTTTTCCACCTTTGATATTCTCCAAAATTTACTACATTCCTGAAGTAAACAAAACAAATTACTGAGGGGTAACGTCGGTGGGATTTAAAAGTCGTCGGTAAAGTTGAGGGCCCCTTGAGGGACTTTTGAAATATGATGAACTCTGTTAACATGGGGGGAAGAAGATTATCATAACCGATTTTATCCCATGTAACAATGAAAAAAACTGTTTCCATGTTTTTACTTTTGAATCGTTCTTGCCCCACTGTTATCATCCGATTAACATAACTTTTCTTTTATTAGCTTTACTGGAGAGAACAAAGTTAAGCATCAATTTTACGATCTGTTAGATACCTAGATCAGTGGAAAACTTGGAAGAAAGAATTAAAACAAAAAATATCGTTTCGGTTTCATTATTTTTCCAATTTTATCATGATTCATTTGATGAATCACAAAACGGCTGCTTCACTTTGTTCTTTAAAGGGTGACGAACATTAAAAAACAATTTTCATATATATATATATATATATATATATATATATATTAGGATGGCTCAAACGTTGAAAAAAATTGAATTTCGATTCTTTTTATTCTGAATATGGTAAGAAAAATAATGATGAACCCATAGGATTTTTTTCAAATTTTTAAAGTTATTTTTGTACTGGCGCATAGCAGTTCAATTTGCTATGCACTTTTACACGTTTTCACAGAGAGAATGTGATAATAATTTGTTTAATACTCAATTACTCAATTTATCGTTATCACCTTTTGTAGACTTTCTGAAAGGGAGGTAAGAAATATATAAAAAAAATTTTCTCTGCAAAATAGCTATTTGTTATTGAAATAAAAATCCGGATTTATGCGAGATTTAGAGATCTTCAGACGCGTCTACGACCCCTACGGAGCGTCCATTATTCGCCTAGATTTGATAGAATGATCAATAAACTATTTAACAATCGTTTGGGAAGAAAAAAAAAATTACAATAAATCCAATGCCGAGTAAAATGCGAAAGAAACTTGATAAATTTTCGTCCAAGGACAGGTGTCCGGCTTATCCGGTGCTTCCACAACGGTCGTATAAACAGACATTGAACCCAGGCAAAAAAATTGTACCTGAGGTTTAAGAAAGGGACCGACCTTTCAATCCGCGCGTCTGCTGACTCTACATGTTTTTATTTCTTACATAACAATGTTATAGTTACAAATTTTTTTATTTCAAAATTTACATGGTTGAATCGATCAATTTACAGCAATTTCAACAAAATTTGAATAGAAGAAATAGCGTCATTCTAAACAGTACCATGCCATTAATATAATTTTCATGTATCGTTGATATTTAATACTATTAATGTTAGTTTCCAATGGTTTTTTTTGCTTCCGAATAGAACCATTGTAATCGTGCTGTTTTCACATTTTCTAATTTTGATTGGGTATGATATAGAATGGTGTGAAACGTAAAAATACGAAGTTTGGCGACCATGTCTGTCGGTGACAATGTTCATCGCCACCTGTTCGGTGGTCAATTTTTGGAAAATTGAGTAATTACTTGGCTAAACTTATTCCAAAAAATCTAAAATTTTCTCAGATTATAGAGCTTAACAAGAACTAACTCTGTGCAAACGTTCAGCCCGATTAATCAAATAGTTTTTGAGAAAAAGCTATTCGTTTCTAAATCGTTTGTCGCTAATATTTTCGAAGCTACTCAAAATATTCGTTTCGATACCTTATATCCGAATCAATCAAAACACATATATCCGTTCATACAAAGTTTTCGAGATATTTCCGTTTTTCTGTTTTTTCATAAAAATCTTTGTAATTACTCTAGCTTGTACAAAAATTGAGATATCAACTTGAAATTTGGAGAGAATCTTCCTCTCATGATAATAATCCTTTCTATTAAAAATGAGCTCAATCGCGTAAGTAGTTTCCGAGATATTTGATTTTCTCTGAAAACCTTTTATGTGCAATATCTTAAAAACTACGCAACCGATTTCAATTTTTTTTTTCAAAATATTTGCTTTGATGCCTTCTATTAGAATCAATCAAAACATATGTCGCCGTTCATATAAAGTTTTCGAGATAATTCCGTTTGTCCGTTTTTTTCATAAAAATCCTTTTAATCACTCTAGCTTGTGCAAAAATTGAGATATCAACTTGAAATTTGGATAGAATCTTCCTCTCATGATACCAATCCTTCCTATTGAAAATAAGCTCAATTGCATGGGTAGCTTCCGAAATATTCGACTTTCTCTGAAAACCTTTTCTGTGCAATAGCTTAAAAACTACGCAGCCGATTTCAATTTTTTTTCTCAAAATATTTGTTTTGATGCCTTTTATCCGAATCAATCAAAACATATATATCCGTTCATACAAAGTTTTCGAGATATTTCCGTTTCTCTGTTTTTTCATCAGGAGGCAGGTATTTCCACTGACATTGTTGATATCTAATCTGAGCAGGTATGGAGTTTCCATTTTTTTCTTTCTTTAATAGAATTACTACAGATCCATTCGGAAGCTTACTACCAATCGAATTGGTAGAAAGGAAAGAAAGAAAAGGAGTTATAACACATAAACTAACGGTTAGATGGCTTCGGCCAAAAAAGCTCGAACCCCTGCTTGTTTTAAATACTTGTTGCATTCTATTGGAATGCAACAAGAGGCATCAAATTTAACGGTATTCGTTCATTATCCGAAAAAAATACTTTCAATTTAACTTCAATTCTCCTTTATATAGTGAAAAATTCATAAAATTACACATAACAACAAAAATGCAATAGAAATTGTAAAGCACTTGTAATAGATGGATGATATTTCCCCACGAATAAAATCAAATTATTCGAACTCTTGTTACCTAATGAATCATCATGGGAATTAAATATGTTAGGCGCTGTTCAAAGGCTCTTTTGATGAGCTTTTGTGACAGGGACAACTGCGAGCGCCTCTGTCTCGCACATATAGGGCAGTCATATAGTTGGGTTTCTATTGCTCCCCAGAAAACGCATTACATGTATTTTCGACCTCCTCGCTATGAGAGCAACTGTGACGGACCTATACTAGTCGCTGCATTCTCTACCTGAACAGATCCGAAGAACCATCCTCTGTCATTTTTATAACCTAGCACCGGACCGTAATCAAGGATATTTAACTTTTACCCAAGTTTTATAACCATTGACTGCCAGTAGGTCGAATATTTTAGTCAAACTTGAAATGCCATGCGCTACTGCAAAATTGAATTAAAAAATCGGAAAAAAATCACAGCCTCACAGTTCCCTGGACTATTTGTTTCAACTCTAAAAAAGTTTAATTTTTCGTTCTTATTTATTATGAGCCATCCTAATATATATGCATGCATACATTTGTCAATCGGCTGAAAACTGTGGTGCAATGACGATTTTTAAGGTAAAAACATGGGAAACATCATTTTTCGTTGATGTATGAGGCAACATCGATAGCGTAAAATAATTCAATTTTTTCTTAAAAAAAAACAGGCATAATATGAAAATATTTGATATTTCTCATCCATTCAAAGATTGACGCAAGGGAATCACAATATTATCAGCTATTATGGATGAATGCCTAGATGAGTTCGATATATTTTCCGCCTATGTTCAAGCTTCTTCCGTCATCAATTCACCTTCAGGCCCGTACCTATAGGCGAAATGTCCAGAACCCAAATTAAGCTCGAGACGTAGATTTTTTCTTACGCTTCAGTCCTAGGGGAATTTTGCAGTCATTTGGGTAGTTTTTCTCATGAAAATAGAATTCTACTCCAATTCATTTTTAACTTGGACTCATTGTCATTTCAGTCAGTTCATGGGAATAAAACTATTTCCGCAACTCCATCAACGATGCCACCGACTCCACCGCCATCACCATTCTCTATGATCCCTACATGTCCATCGACTTCAACTTCTCATCATGCACCCAATCAGTTGAGTGCAACGGCATGGGGACCGTACAATGTTACTTCCACCTATCATCCCTACCAAGATCTCCACGGAGTTCAGATTCAACAGTTTTCCCAGCCTGAATAGCTCAGTATACAATCATCTTTCCCTGGAAGTTACGGCCTGTAGTATGTTCCATCGAGCGATGTTCCCCAGATGCAACACATTTTCGTCCCGCAATAATATGGACCTTTCCATCAATCTCCATTGCCACCACCGGGGCAGTATCCTCAAGCTATCCAGTATTGCCCGCAACCATCAGCTCAATTTTATCAAAGGCCTCAACAGCCACTGGGAACGCCCCTTCTCGTCTCTGGAACTCCCTCACCTCCACAGAATATTTACATTCACCAGCCAGCTGAACAAATTGCTCCTCAACATTTACCCGTCTCAAATGTGGTTCAACAAACCCCACTTGCTCCTCAGCTACTTGTGACAGGTCAGCAATTTGTTGATCCACGAGGATACCCAGCAGCTCTCCAACAAACTCAATCACCTCAGGCTACTTTTCAATATCATCTGCCCCAGTAATGACATGCATTCGTCGAAAAGACCTCGGATACAATTATTTTATTCATTATTATCACCAGGATTTATACTTTCACCTCCGTATTTTCAGAACCTTAACATTTTCTCTTTTATGAAAATGATAGCAACTGGAAAAACGTCAATGTAATTACCACGATTCATAATTTTATATTTTCAATAGCGGCTTCGATAAAGACCATGACAAATTCGCGGGAAATAACCGCCAATGATGTCAGTTCTAATGTGTGTATACCTGTATCGGTGCATGGCCTCATCCCTTTATCATATTTTATATTACTATCCGTAGTTTCTTATCATTTCTTATTTTTTTTTACTGGTCCAATTCAACTAATGTTTCTCCATCAAAATATTGTCAAGAGTTCAGTGCTATGTGATAAACCTGGTACGAAAAAAATTCATAGCGAAAACTAGCGAATTTGCTACACAGTTCTATTGGATTTCTGTTCAACTTTCTATTAGGCTTCGGCTGATTTTATTGAAAAATTAGGCAGCGTATCTGCGCGTTTCTTTGATGGAAATTTTCAATTGGAAATATTTTATACGGAAATCTTTCAGCTCAAGTTTTCAATTTTTTTGGTTTGATTCTTCTAATGAAAAGAGAAGAAAACTAAGTGGAAGAAACTTGAAAAATTCATGTCAGGAAATTCCTGTTGAAAATCTGTCGATTGAAAAAATTGTACAGAAGAATGAAATCCTCCTGATTTTTTACATAAAATAGTGTCTATTGAACATTTTTCAGCCGAAAAAAAATCAGTGAAGCGGCTCAACTCCGTAGTAGAATCGGCCAAAAACTTGTGAAATTCTCAATAGAAGTTCAACAGAAGTCCAATAGAATTTCTTATCGAATTCGCTAGATTTTTCCATGAAAATATTGGTATCATTGACGATCAATCTTCAACATTTCACTACATTCCACTTCAATATCTACCGAGATTCCCTCAATTAGATAATATTTTTTTTTTTATACTGAAAGATTATTCCTAAAAACTGTAGTAAGTGAAATGTTTAATGCTTTAGCAACCGACTAACGCAAGGAGTACAATTCTTCAGTAATTTATCAGTTTCTTTTTTTTCGGTATCAGTACCGTGAGGGTGTCAGTTCTCGGATGGTTAAGGGTAACTCGACCATCAATAACCGATTCTTCGTTTTTTTTTCGTCAAATATGAAGTTTGCGGTTTCCACAGTCATTTTTGATGTTTTTGGGACAAGAACACGTTTGATTTTTATTAAAAAACTTCGGAATTCGATAAATATTTGTTAAAACAAAACATAGCTCCCCGGATTCAGTTCTCGGACGCCAAAAATTGACCCACTTCAGTTCTCGGACGAAGTGAATGAGAGGGGTTGGGAGAAGGAAAAATATAGGAAATCAATTGTAAAAAATATTTTTGACAGATCTATTCTCATTCCAATAGCCGTAAACTTATTACACACTAACTGATAATCATGAATAACCATTATTATTATGAATTAAGAGTAATTGAGCCAAGAGATTTCATCAGTTTGTGAAGGGAATTCTGCAAATGATCCTTAGTGATGGCATACCCCCTATCAGCCATATAACAAATCCATTCTATCAGTTTCTTCTCATAAAACTCTCCCACAATACACTCAGGGCCAGGTCTTTTGATCCCAGCTTTTGTCTTGCCATTTGCCTTGTCGTATAAAGTTGACTTAGGAATATTATATTCTTTGCTGACTGATCCCAAAGATCTTCCTGTTCTGATCGCCGTCAGAGCACTTTCTAACTGCTCAGAAGTATACTCTGGTGCTTTTGATTTTCTAGGCCGCGAAAGCGTCGCAGGCCTGAAAGAGTCGAAGAATGGATGATTTTTTTTTGTTATTATTCTTGGGAATCATTATTTTTTTTCAAAAACGTGAGAAGAATGTCTCCATGAGAATAAGAGAACTGACAGGGATGAACGCCTGTATGAATAAATTTAATGGAAAAATTTAGCGCTATCTCTGAGATTTTTTCTTCAGCAATTTTAGCAACAAAAACGAATAAAAATCTAGCAGAAAAAAATGGTAATATTTACACCTATGAATTTCATTAAACATCTCAAAATCTATTTACTTTTTTCAAACCGAATATCTCTTGGACAAATGAAACGGTAAAATTAGATAAAATTCTATATAAATGGTCCAAGAAACGAATAGAATTTTCCAATAGAATTCTAATGGAACTCCAAGAGAATTCTCATAGAATTCCACTTGAAATTCAATAGAATTTCTCAGAGAAAGTGCTAAGTTTTTCTGTCAAATTTCTTCATGCGTGCGATTGAGGTTAAACACATGGATAAACACGTCCGAGAACTGAACCCACCTCGCCTTTGGTGGGTTCAGATCTCGGACCCTCAATTTCTCCAATAATGTATTTATTTTTTTAAATTGTCCACATCTATTTGTATTCGAAAATTAACCGTCAACTCATAAAAACCGATTATAAACAATTTTTCACTTACATTTTGTTGTTAGATCCTTAAGAAGCACAGAGGGATTTCACCGTCCGCACACTACATAACACTCCATAGACCCCCCTACTGTGCGAACCCTCGAATAAATATAAGTGTAATAATTCTGTACACTTAGTGAAATATTAATAAATGTTGCAATTAGGGGAGAATTTATTCTACTTTTGGAGGGAATAATAGAAAATGGCGGTCAAGCAGTATGGATATGCAATTAATTTGAAATTCAATCGTAAGAGTGCTCTGCGGCCGACATCTGAATACCGTCGGAGAACTGACGTCCTCACGGTATAAGAATAATTTGGTTATGTGGAGATTTCTGTTTTTTTTAATGCATTGTCATTGTCAAGAAAACCCAATGTTCTAATAAATGAACAATTCCTAATTTATTTTCCCGTATAGAACATTTGATTTTCAGATTTACATCCTTGATATAGTTCATTTCAAACTTCGCGCCTCCCACCTAACACATGGCGCTCTATTGGCATTTTCCGGTTTCTCCTATATCATTCAGCAGCCGCCATTACGTGGCCCTTTGTAGAAAATCTCGTGTGACAAAAAAATTAATTCCCCCGTGTTTTCAATCGTTTTTACTCCATGATCAATCAGTGAATGACTCTCCACATTATATTCAACAACATCGGGGGATTAAACATCCAATAACCGAAAGATATACGTTCATTTCACGTGGTGCCTCACTTGGATAATAATACAGCAGCTACTGCAATAGACAACTCATCTTTCTATCTAGTCTTTTTTCCCATGAGTACAATCTCCGAAAAATATTCCGGAACTTCATGTTTTCTTCTTCACTCCTAATTTTTCACGATTGGTGAATGAGAAAGACTACAGGAAAACTGTAATATTTGAGTCTCTCGAGGTTATGACAGTGATGTTGGACCAATACATCAATCGATAATGCCCCGTTTTCTCGAAACGAAAAAAGCTTAATGTATTTCAATCCACCTCTTCCAGATTGATATGGATGGATTTGCTTCCCAGTTTGGGTCATGTCATGAGAGCAGTAGGAGAGGCCCAGGGAAGTATTTTGATGTCACGAAATCGCCGGTTTTGAGGAGCTTCCACGCAGTTGAGGAACTTTTCCTCAACACCAAGTTGGTCACGATTAAGTGCTCTTCAATTTTAATGCTCTAATGCTCTTCAATTTAGAGTATGATTGAATGACTATGACTTCAACTTATCACATCTTACATTATCACCAGTTCGAGTGGAAGTTGCAACATCATCATCTTCAAAACGCCCATGCCTTTGCATCATTTTAAACCTTGAGTAGGACTTAGCTCGGAGACTGTGTTCATGATGAAAAAGGTTGAATTTACTTTTACTATTGGGACTCAACTTGAAAATTGATAGTTATTTTTCTGCAATGAAAATGTAAATTACGTTGTTAGATTAATGCATGAATAATGAGGATAACTCCAATGGCTGGAGTTGATTGAGAATCTGGGTATCAGAGTGATTTCAGAATCGCATGCTTCTGAATATTGAATTATCATATCAGTATAAGTACTGAGGAACTTTCTATTATAGCAAAGTTATGTGCCTGATTTGGCATCAAACATGATGAAATCATGAGAAGTAAATCATTAGATTTATTTTTTCCTGCATGTTCTTCACTTTCTTCCAGGCATTAGTTTGATTAATTAGATATTTGTGAATCAGTTATTACACTGATGGAACTCTCCTCTGGAAAGGATGAATCTTCAAGTGGATGATAATGAGTAGAAAAGCAGCATTTCAAATGCTGGCATTCTAAATGGCCTCTTGCCATTTTACTTTTCTATCGAATGTTAGTGATTACACTAAATTCTTCTGCTGGCAAAAATAATTCGGTTTAGCATCTGCATGACTCTTCCACATAACCGTGTCTTAGCATGAGTTTAAATTTCATTCTTTCCTCGAAATTCTCTTCTTTTTAGACGGATATTGGTGATTTTTTCTCCAACATTGATATTCTTTGAAAATTGTTATCCATAGTTGCATGTAGACAATCCTCAATTCATTTCTTTTCCCAACCCTTTCACTATGTAGCCAAAAAGTGCTTAATGTTTCCCCTACATTTCCTTGTATAATGGAAATGATTGTCGATTATCTCTAGCTGTACGAATCAACAATAATTATGTATTTCTCATATATTACAGTACATATAGATGTTCTAATGCTAATCCCTGATGAGTAGGTTCTCACTCTAATACAGAGACATTCGAATATATAGCTTCAATCCATTTTTATGTTGCATGTATTTTTACATAAGAATATGAATAAATATTGCTATTCCATCGTTTCCATTGTGAGTGAATTTACTACATCTTCATCCCATACATAAAATCAATACTCATGAATATATGCCTTATCTAATGGATGATTGGAGTGCAGAACTACATTCACTCCATTTATTGCGACGTATGGCTCCTTTTCCATGACAAATTATCGTCAAAAGAATAAAATGAGCGTACTACAACGTTTTTTCTCGATAAAAATCCATTGAGTTATCCCCTGATTGGACTTGAGAGGTTCAATTATAGTCGACAAGTCTATTTATCTGTCGCCGACAAATCATCCGGTGTTGCTTGAAAGGCTTGAATCATATACAAGAATTTTCTCTTGAATTGGTGTAATCGAAAGATAATCTTAATGCTTCTTTTTTTTTATAATCTTAATGCTTCTGATTGACTTATATGTATTCTGCAGCCCAGAGATGCAATCGCATTTCCATAGCGGAAGATCAACACTTGCTCCATTAATCGAATCGACTGATATAACAAAAGTGTGAAGAAAAATGTGTTACAATTATTTTTGCTGTTGATCGAAAAGAGCTATAAAATATCTATAATGCACAGTCGTTATGTTTCATTTCATTCATATGATTGATTTGAAAATTATGATTACCGACATTTTTTACCGACCGATATATGGGTACAAAAATTACCCAGAGATGGCGTGCTGCAGCGCCGCCATCTCGAGAAAGGGGGTGTACTTGAGTAGTTTGATAGGTTCCATTGCCTCTTAAGCTTAGAAGTTTTATGACATTTCGCAATTATTGAAATGAATGGATGATGTATCCAATATGCTCATTCAACATCGCGCAATGATAACATGATGGTACTTTTTCATTCTTGAATTTGGTGCACCGTTCTCTGTACTGACGAATTTTCTTAACGAACTCGTCCATTGTTGGGAATTCTCAAGGTGAGTGAATCAGAACTCTGGTTACAACCTCATCTTCAGTAAGACAATATGGTGGTGTTGAGTATTACCATAAAGTTTCATCACCAGTCAGCAGACTCGTTTCATTTTCTCCTTGTGCTATTCTTTCTATTAGCTTCTCGCAGAACTTCTTCAATTTTTGAAGATCATCACTGAAGTGGATCATATCCAAAAGCTCTTCCCGTCTGATGATGCAATAGAAACAATTGGCTTTCTCAGCACTTCGTTTGGATATCATTAATTCATAATTGTCCCACAAAATATGTAAATCAGCAACGATTTCTTTTGCATAAGCGAAACAGTTCTTATCGAAATACTTGTCGAGAATGGGATCTTCATTAGACAGATTTTCTTGAACAATCTTCTTCTGCTGCTCACATGGGACTCGTTCGGCATTCATATGAATCATGATAAACTTAACTGAGGGATCGATTTGTGCTCAACGCAGGACCCTCTGAAGAGTTCATGTGATGAATAGCGAGCGAACGGCTTGCTTTATAATAGAGACCGCGCCATCTACCTGACTCATCATGGTAATGATGATGTCATTCTACTCCAGAACCTTCTGATGAGATGGTCACTGACTCACCTTGATGATGATGTCATACTCAAAGTTTTCTAGATCAATCTAGACCCTCTAAAACAATAATATCGTTGATGAGTCATTTTTTTTTTTAATAGCCATATGACTAAGGCCGGACAATTCATGTAAGAAAACGGCAGATATCCGAAGTGAGCATCAAATACGTATTTACAGTGATCGACAAGTAGGGAGGTGAAAAAATTGAAACATTGGTGATTGTATCTGTCATGATTTATTGATAAAACTGTTATTTTTACTGTAGGAAAAATACATATGTGAATGACAGTGAATTGATTTACTGCAGCCACCGGAATCTGAATTCCATCTCAGGTAATTAGAAGAATTAATAATTTATCATCATTATGAATTGATAAATTACATTCTTTCATTTAATCATATTCTTCCAGAAATAATTAGAGGTAGGTGGAGGGTTGTTTAAAAGTCGTCCAAGGAGGATTCTCAACCTTATTGAAGCCCTTTGAACCCCAGAGTAAGATGAAAATCGTTTACGGTTTTATTGAAAATTGATTTGATGTGGTAACCCCGATAAATTTTAATGTTTATGAAAAATTCATTTCTTCGATATTATTCGATACGATTCTCTAATTTTAATTCATTCTATTTAATTTCTTCATTTACGTTGCTGAATATTTTTGGCATAAATTTCCGGTACATTTTTTGTAAATTATGATCATATTTTAGTTCTCAAATTTCAAGGAATTCTGTCTCTGGTGATTGAAAATTTTGTAAAAATTCAATGAAAATTTTAAATTTCAGTTCAATCATTCCCTGAAAATTAATTGAAATCATGAAAATTCTAGGAAATATCTTCAAGAATTGTGAATTAATTACAAATTCAGCATCATTGGACACTGAATGAATGGATATTCATTGAAAATACGAATAAGCACGCATTCAAAAATTCAATATAAAAACCTAGCGAATTCGCTAGAAAATTCTATTGGATTTCTATTGAAATTTCTATTAGTTTTTGGTCGACTCTATTGCAATGTTCAATAGAAAATATTTAATATAAAAAGTCAATATACTTCATTTTTTCAATCCAACTTATTTCATTCAGATGTGTTTTATATGATTTCCTCGACTGAAATTTTCCAAGTTTGTTATTTGTTTTTATTGATAAAAAGGAAAAAAAATACAATGAATAAATTTGGAAAATTTGCACCGAAGAAATGATATAGAAAATGTTTCAAAAAAATAAATTGTATAGAAAAATCGAATTAAGTTGATTTTTTGCTTCCGAATAGAAGCATTGTACTCGTCAAATTTTAAGTTTCCAGTTTTTTCTGTTAGCATGACTAATTCTGGGCTCAGGAATCAGAATCTGACGTTTTTAGCCCATTTCCGTATGTGTGTGTATGTGTGTATGTGACCGATCCAGTCTTGCCACGATCAAGAAAAATATGTGTCCGAATCGATCGAATCTGGGCTAGATATATTCGTTTTGATGTTATACAGACCGAGTTCGAAGATGGTGCCGACGCCATTTTTAGTTTTTGAATTATCGTTCAAAATTGGGTCAACCTTGCACCAACCTTGTAGCCCAAGGCTGGTACAAGGTTGGCACGAGGTTGGTACAGGGTTGGCGCAAGGTTGGTACAAGGTTGGCGCAAGGTTGGTAGTATGGGAGTCATCCATATGGGGGTCTTATGGGGGTTTCATGAGAGTTCTATGGGAGTCTCATGGAGGTCTCATGGAATCTTATGAGGGTCTTATGGGATCTTATGCTGGTCCTGAGGACCTTATGGAGTCTCACGGGGGTTTCATGGGGGTCTTATGGGATCTTCTGGGGGTCTTATGGAGACCTTACGAGGTCTTATGGAGGTCTTATGGGATCTTATGGGGTCTTATGACGGCCTCATGGGGCTCTCATAGGGGTCTTCTGGGAGTCTTATGGGGGTCTCGTGGGAGTCTCATGGGGGTCTTATGCGGTCATATGGGGGCCTTATGGCGTCTCATAGGGGTCCCATGGGGGTCTTATGGGAGTCTCATCGGGGTATCATGGGGATCTTATGGGAGCCTTATGGCATCTTATGGGAGTCTCATGGGGGTCTCATGGGAGTCTCATGGGGGTCTTATGGAGACCTTATGGGGTCTTATGGGAGTCTTATGAGGGTCTCATGGGAGTCTCATGGGGGTCTTATGGGGTCATATGGGGGTCTTATGGGAGTCTTCTCATGGAGTCATATTGATGTCTTATGGGAGTCTTATGGGATCTTATGGGGGTCTCATGGGCATCTTATGGGGATTTTATGGCAGTCTTATGGGATCTTATGGGGGTCTCATGGGCGTCTTATGGAGATCTTATGGGGGTCATATGGAAGCCTTATGGGAGCCTTATAGAGTTCTTATGGGAGTCTGATGGGGACCTGTTGAGAGCCTTATAGGAATCTTATTTGTGGGTCATATAGGGTCCTATGGAGGTTTTATGAGGTCAATTGGGGATCTTAGGGGAGTGTTACGCGGGTTTAATAGAACTTATATGGGTGTTTTATGTGCGCTTCCTGAGCTTCATGAGTTTTATGGGGGTTTTATAGAGGTTATATGGTGATGCTATGGGTGGGTGATACGCTTTATTATCCGCGGACAAAATATCCGCGACAAAATACCCCGGACAAAATATCCGCGAGCCAAAATACCCGAAGACATATTATCTACCGACAAATGATCTTTCGTTATCTTATTAGTAGGCAAATTACTCTTATTTACAATATCAGGCGATAAATTATCCGAGAATAGGCCCGATTTATAGTGGAAAGTCTATTGGTGTTGATTGTTATGAGTTCTTATCGTTTATTAATTGTTGTCTCGCTGCGTTAATACGTGGTTATGATTATGTTGCTTATAAGTTTATTCTCATTGATGATTTAACAATTCTGTTGTTGTTGTTCATGTATAATCATGTATTTGTTTCGATCTGTGACTAGTGATTGTATTTATTGCGTGAAAGTTTGTTTGGACTGATTTCAGCTGCAATTTATTGAATATAAACATTCAAAACTGTCATCTCTGTAATCTTTGCTAAATATTACCCGCGCTACATTCATTAATAACTATGGTATTTTAGCCTTAGGATGATTTTAATAAGAGATTTCACAGGAGGAATTTAGTTGGGGGATAATATGTCTTCGGATGATATGTCTTCGGATTTGTTGTCCCTTCGATATTTTGTCCGCGGATAATAAGTTATGTAATCGATCCTATGGGTGTCTTATGTAGGTTCTATGGGGGTCATATGGGGATTTTATTAAGGTTTACGTTATTTTTCCAATGGAAAAGGTCGATCTTCTTTTTTATCTCCAAGGTTTATTGATTGAAAGCGATAGCCACAGTTCGTGCGAAGTGAAACAAAGATTGTGCAAAAATATTTTCTTCCTAGAAATCCGATTCCTTTCCTCTGTGGTTAAATCAAATTTACACAAGTTTAAAAAAGAAAATAGGGATCATAAGCATCATTCTACAATAACAAATTGATCAAGCTTTAATGTACTGTTAAATAACGAGGCATTTTGGAAAATATCAAATCTTCATTTGGAAATTTATAGCAAATTAAAATTTGAAAAATTATAAAAAGTGGCATAAAAATAAAAGTATGATGAAATGATGATGACGTGAATTTGGTTGAGAGGGAGAAAAAAAACACATTCGCAACACTACTTCCTTTCTTAAAAAGTTGTCGCTCCGGCAATGACGTGCCTGTTAAAGGCAATTGTAGTGAAATTTCAGTTCACTGCAAACTGAAATGATACTTCAATTATCTGGGGCCTTCAACCGAATTCTCTTTCAAAAACCCAGATGGAACATACAGGAAAGAGAGCAGGACTCGAATTATATAATTTTGTTGTTACGGGAAATTCGTCCTGATTCTTGAGATTCTTCCTTCCAAACAAACTTTCATTGGGTATTCCAAGAAGAGGTTTCAGATGACTCATGAGATACATCAAATGGTGTGGAAAGGACGTTGAAAAGTCAAACTGAAATAGCTGGGTACGGCAGACTTCGATTGTTCAAATCGATCTGAAAAAGTTGAAAAGAAGTACAAATCAGTTCAACCATACTCATTAGGTATCAGTTGTTTACAAATATTTCATGCCAATGCATCGTCTTTTCTGATCTTCCCGGAGATGAATAATAGTAAAAAAGTTATTCTTCTAAAATTAGTTGTGACTACTCACAATTTTTCTCTTTTCTAGAATGTAGAGTGTAATGAGTTCTTTTGATTAATACCAGTTTAATTTTAATCGCCAATGTAATTTAGAAAATTTCATTATTTTTGTTTAATTTGTTCTGCCTGTATTATTCAGAATATGACTTAAAAGTGATTTTTTCCCATTGATTACGGGTGGTTTTCTTTATCGTTCCACCATTTAACATAAATGCACAAATAAGGATTGATTTGATGAGATGATTCTACTTCATAAATTCTATCAAGAATTAAATCATCTATAATTATGCATTTTTCACCATTCGGTATGCATGCCGTATAATGTCTAAAACTATGCTCGTTGATAATTTCAGGATTGTGAAATTATACTATTCCCGCTAAAAAATATGTATCGTCCTTAACGTACAGAACCATCGGGAAATCATGAACAGGTACTTGAAATTTATGATCTGATGGACAATTACTGAAGAGGTGACTATGATATTTTACACTCTTGATTGTACACTGTGTACATCATGTACTTGCTTCTTTGAAAACTTCACGTTGTGTGATGTCCATTATTTCTTGGAGATGTTGACAATAAAGATGTCCATAATTGAATATTGCTGTAAGATCTGGTTCAATCATCATTTCATCAACGGTCGTATTACCACATACTGGGCACTCTAGTGTCTTCGAATAGCTCGGATTTTGATCGAAAATTATCGGGTATATTGTTGATACCGATAGCAACGCGATTGTCCTGCGGGACGTTGTTGTCGGAGAGGTTATCATCGCTGTCTACACCATGTTGGTAACTCACTGAACTCAAATTCACTGATATACTCGACGTCGAAGTACAACTGGATTCCTCTTCGAACATATCCTGAGATTCTTCTCCTCCATCACTCTCTGGAATAATTACGCATTTTTTCGACTCCATCTTTTCACTTTTGACACTTCCAGCTCTCGTCTATGCTCGCACGACTATAGAAATGGTTGACGCAATAGTATCACGTGAGAACGTGAGATAGCCATACTCGGCTCACTTCATGTTGTGTTCAGTCTGAGAAAAGGCTCCACTTCAGACTGAGCAGTTACGGCAGTCCGATTAAAGAAGTTTTAACAGACTGCAAACAGCTGTTCGCCGTCGAGGTGAAAAAACGCCATCTTACCGTCTAAAAATAGTCTGAAAAAAGCCTCAAAATGGGCATCAGTGTGGAAAAATATTTTTTCGATAGAAAAATGTACAATCTCAACTGTTCAATGTATTCTTCGTCGAGTGAACACAAAAAGAGGTATAATAACCGATAAGCGGATAATATATATTACCATTCTGAAGAATATATACGCCTTTTACCTGTTCACTGCTTGTGAATAATGATTCGCATTGCTCCGAGTATGTAGGTAACTCAATTTTTTCATCAAGTGTAGGTAACTCATTTTTTTTCACCAAGTATGATTGAATCATTACTATTGTCTTGATTCAGTGAATGTTTCATGTTTTTCATTCCTTCATAAATAGGATGACGTATTGTAACTCCCTGATCTTCGTTCATGTTAACCGTCTCTTCATGTAGAGGATTTAGTCCGATAAATGTAGGTTTATGATCAGAGAAATACGATTCATATATTCCACATGAATAATTCGATATATATTTTTGATAAATACGACATCTATCTGAGTGTTGAAGTTAATAGTGGATATATATAAATCCAAAGCACGTTTGAAATCATACAAATTCAGATATTTCTCGAAAGAATAATTTGATCC
Source organism: Diachasma alloeum (assembly GCF_001412515.2). NCBI lineage: Eukaryota > Metazoa > Arthropoda > Insecta > Hymenoptera > Braconidae > Diachasma > Diachasma alloeum. Next base: position 59,863 of record NW_021681395.1, read on the forward strand.
AAAAATATCTAAATTAAAATGTCCAATTATAATTTTTTCTCACATTGATGTCCATAATTCCAATCATTAATTTTAATTCTTCGTAAAATTCGACAATTCTCAATGACGGTGATTTATATGAAGTTAATATTTGAACATTATTAACTTGGAATACAATTAAATCTAAATGACATTTTTCATATTCTAATTTTTTACTATACATGATGGTGGGTTTTTCATAAAATACCCTTCGAGCAAGATCTTTATTATTATTATTTATTTTCTGCTTTAAGGATACATGGCCCCATGGCAGGGGGGAGATTATAGTTACATAGTATATTTAAAAAATATTACGAAAGAGAAAAAAAGAAAAAATGTTTATACATCTGAGTCACTGTATCAGGTACAGAAACTAATTGATTTTTGTGTGGATCGGATAGAGGCATTTTGTATAACACAAAATGTATATCAATTTGCCGTCTGGCATCAAGGCAGTTCATAGCAAATTTATATATAGCTTTCGACTCGGCATAATTAGCCTTAAAGATAATCTCACTTAGTGACAAATTTGTAAACTGAGGAAAATTATTGAACAAAGAAGTCCGGAGATTAAGAATCACGGGACATTTAAGGAAGAAATGCTCAATAGAATCTAAACTAATGAGATCACAGTAATTGCATATCTTGTCCGGTTTAAATATAACCTTTTCTTTGTTGACATAGAAGTAACAGGAGAACTAATTTGCTAATCTTAGTTGAGCAAGGATTCTTTTCGTATGTAGACAGTGAGAATCGGTTAAATATCTAGAGCTCCAGGTGGAGATCGAGGGTTGATACTGCGGAATGAGCTGGCAAGAGGATGCGGTCATCCACCTCTGAAGGTCCTCCCCCCTGAGAATATTTTCGTAGCTCTTAAAAACTTCAATAGTTTTGTCAGCAAAGGAGATGTAATCAATGTTCTCCCAGAGAAATTCATGTCCTGTCAACCCAAGGAAGTTTTTGAGCTGCGAACCCCAATTATAAGAATTATCACAGTTTGAATTTCGACTCAACTGGATCAGTCTGCTCAGGCAGACTTTTGGGAGAAACGAGTTGTCGTGCTTCAAGATTTTGAGGAACCAATCTCACTTCAGCTTCATGACTCGGAACTTCACTTGGATTATATTGGTCTCAAGTCTAAGCGTCTAACCAGGGCTGCATTTGGGGAGGTTCAGGGTGCGTTTGAAAAAGTCGAGTTGAGCTTTCTCAAGATCCTCATTGTGGAAAGAACCCCACGCAGAGATAGCATAGACGAGAGTAGAAGACACTAGAGCATTAAAAAGCGTCGCGTACGTATTCCACGAGCTAATATTCAGGCCAGAAAGAACCTTCAGAGCAGCCCCTGTGGCCATTTTGGCCTTAGCTATGGCATGTCTAGCAGCCTCGTTGCCCAGCGCATTCCGAGAGAGGGGTATACCTAGATACATATAATTTTTGACAACTTCAAGTTCGGTGCCCTTGTAGCGTTTGAAATTCGATGGAAGATTTTTCATTGCGCCCGTTTTTTTAAAAACCATGATTTTAGTTTTAGAGACGTTAACGGCGAGGTCGTTCAGGTCACAGTACTCAGCGAGGACACCGAGCGCTCTCTGAAGTTTAATGTGCGAATCTACAAGAATGGCTGTGTCATCAGCATAGAGAACGGTCAGAACATCCGTGACACCGTCAATATTCAGACCGGAAATCCCTCTTTCCCAGAAGAATTGCTTAAAATCCGCGATGTACAGTATGAACCAGGGAGCGCTCAGAGTCTCTCCCTGAAGCACGCCCTCCGTGATCTCAAACTTCTCAGACAGCTGGTTATTACTTCTAATCTGGATATTTGCCTTGTCATAAAGAGATTTAATAACTCTAATAATCTTTGAGCTAATGCCCAAGTTGTTCAGCTTGAACCAGAGTCTGTCATGGGGCACCGAGTCAAATGCGCGGCGAAAATCAACAAATATTGCATAGACCTCCCGCTTCAGAAGACGAAGCTGAAGGTGGATAGCTGAGAGAAGCGTGAATATTGCCTCGGTGCAACCCCTGCCAAGCCTGAATCCAAACTGAGCCTGGGGAGGTACATCGTTTTTCTCTGACCAGATCTCAAGTCTTTCTTTGATGATAAAAGTAAAGAGTTTTATAATATGATTTACAAGTGTAATTCCGCGATAATTATAAGGGACCGCGGGGTCACCTTTTTTTAAAATCATGGTGAGCATAACATTCGACCAGCCTTCGGGACATGTCTCAGAGTCTAGCACAGCGTTGAAGAGATTAACAAGGAATATCTCAAGCAAGATCTTTTATGTGGATCCGTTCGAAATATGACGTCAAAATTAATTAAATCGATATTATCATCCAATTGAGTAAATGATTCCGAAAGAATCAGAATACTTGCTTGTGAATACCATAAACCACTCACTATGTATTTGCAATTTTTATTAAAAGATTGAACATTATGATATATTATTTTCAAATCATTAGTTTCTATATGATTAATATAAGACAGTTTCAAATTTCGTTGCTGTAACTTTTGGTGTTCTTGACGTAAAGAATTTTTCAGGGATGGTTGTTTGGGTGCTTCGAATTCGCCTAAAAGATCTGTTAATTTACGAACTCGACTAAAAGCAACATATAATAAGGATCTGCTCAAACTTTTATGATTATATTTAGCGCGCAAATCAACGCACACTTTGTGATACGTTTGCCCTTGACTTTTATAGATGGGCATTGCTTCTGCAGGAACAATTGGAAATTGTGTGCGCATTACTTGATAATTTATTTGATTACGAGTAGATATTACCAGCGTTATACTGGAAATAGGAACTAAATTCAATGGTATATGATGCTCCCTCATATAAGGAATATACGATTGTTTTTGTTTAACCCCAACATTCGGATTATTGAAATCCAACCATACAACTAATGGCTTCCCTTCTTCATTGAATTGAATGTGCTTCAATACTCCGCAAGTACCATTTACGAGGCCATCAATGATATTAATGTTCGAAGTTACCATATAAGTTATACCCAATTTCAATAATATTTCTAAAGGTAAAATTTTGCATTCTTTATTAGTGGTCGATTTTCCAAGCGAATTCTTTTTCGTTTGGGCGGAAATGTTTCCTGAAAAGTTATGGTCGCCTTTCGCGTTATGAAGTTTTTCAATGAATTTGTTAATTTTTTTATTATTGTATTTGTCAACCATTTTCTTTTGATGATATAAGCAGATAGCTTCTTTTGATACTACTTCTGCAACTTCTTGACTTTATATTAAAGCAATATCTGAAGTTGTCATTTCACCTATTGATAAATTATTCAATGCCATTATGAATTCTTCATCTTCTTTTTGTCTCATAATCTCGGTCAACTCAAAATATTCAAATTGTTCCCATAATATTGTATCTGATGGCATACTGAGTGAACTTAAATTGGAAGGACAATATATGGGTTTATCTTTTACAGGGGGTAATTGATTCAAATCACCTGTCAATAATATAGAAATTGTACCGAAACTGTCATTTGTACCCATTAATTGCTGCAATCGACAATCTATTCTAGAAAATATATTTGAACCAACCATTGAAATTTTGTCAATTATCAATAATTTTAATTCAACTCATTTTGAGCGTATGGAATTCACCTTATCTGCGGCTAATTGTGGCATTTCCCCACCAAATTCTGTTAATGGAAGTGCAAAAGCTGTGTGCAATGTTACACCTCCAATCAAATAGGCAGCTTTGCCACATAGAGCACACAGCAATATTTTTACTAAATCATTCTTTTCCTCTAGAATTTCCTCAAAATATAATGATAATATCTGGTAAAACGTATGTATGTTGTGATCCAGATTATTCGATGGCATAATTATTAAGAAATTAGGTGTATACTGATTCAGCATCGTATTACAACACGAGACCGTTTTGTAATACGAATGCACATGTGAATCGAGGCAAGTGTGCCACGTTTTTGGATAAAAACCGGGAATACACTGGCCTCGGGAGTTCATTACCAATGTAGCTCATTATTGAATTCATTTTAATTCTTGTATCGAAATGAACCGTTAAACTTTGAGTTGAGAATAAAGGAGCTTTAGTATCTCAATTGCTGCGATTGAGTCTATAATTTCTCGACCATTCTACCGTACATTACATTTGGTGGCAGCGCGTATGTTCTTCAAAAACAGAGGATTGATTAACTTTCGTTGGAGACAGCAATTGAGAGAAGAGTTTAGTATTTTCTACACTTCAGAGGAAACGTGTTCTTCGTTTTGGGGGCATCGAGCTGTTCTGGGACGCCGGAATAGTAGCAGCCAACTTTTCCGAGAGAAGAGAGGCGAAATCCAGCTGGTGAAGAAATCCTTTCGGGATTTGGTTTTCCTGATTTTTAAGGCATTTAGACAGATTCGAGGACTGTTTTTGAGAGGCAGAACGTGAATGCATCGCGATTAACAAGGCAGGCAAATTCTTTTATTTATGGGATCACAGAATCGCAGTATTCGCGATGAATTTTATGAATTTAATTCTTTGGAGGAATTGGGCCGAGTTGTCAGGGGGAATTTGCGTGCAGCTGGAGTGGGTCTACACTCAACTGTGGAGTCTTCTGCGGAAGTCACAGAATCGCAATGGTTTCATCGCGGTGTCACGATGCGTAGAGCTTGAAATTTTGGTAGAAGGAACCGTGCTTCCAGTTCCTTGGTCGAGGGGATCCAACGACTTTCACGTAGTGTGGACGACCTCGCGGCGAATAATTCACGGCAACCACAAGGGCTGCAGGGGCAAGATGGGCAGCAAGAGCCACAGGCTGGGGACGGTGCACCTATGCGACCGGCACCGACACCTCCGCAGCAGCCAGTCTCGCCTGGAGCAGATGGTATGATTCAAAGAGACGAGGATAGCACGCCGTTGACTAGTCCGTTCTCGGTACCAGGGGGATCCTTCATTTTGGGTGTTTTTACTCCACCGCCGCGGGGATAGGCGGTTATGCCAGAACCAGATCTCTCGGGTATTCGTAACCTGGACACTCAGGACGTCATCAGGGGAAATGGGACTGATCTGCTAGTGGCGGAGATGTCGAAAATATTGGAGAGTGGGCAAGAGAGGGTAAAGAAGGAGGCTCAGGAGCGAAAACGATTGGAGACTGAGCCACAGAAGGCTTGGGCGGAGATGTATCGCAGTCGTGACGCAGCTGGGGTAAATAATTCTCAATAATAATGTTGGCACTAGTAATGTTCACTCTCAGAGGGGGCTTATAGACCTGAAGGGGGCTCTGATTCGAGAGTGCTGACGATTTAATTCCTTTTTTGGGATTATGTGAGGGCGCAAAGGAATTGCTACAGCCTGAGTTACATTCTACACTCTTCAAAACAATTTTGAAGAATAAATTAACTAGCAAAGCATTTGTGCAACTGAAGCATAAAACGATACAGTGTTTTGACGAATTGAAAACGGAGTTGGAGGCGATATTCAGTAAAACGAAGTCACTCGTTAGATTACATGCGGAGTTCAATAACCTGCGACAGCGACATGATGAAGACGTCAGCAAGTTTGCAGCCAGAGCTGAACGAGTCACTCTTGATTTAATCGAGGGAATACAAAGTCTCAAAGTCGATGATGCAAGTTGATGAAGTTGGAGATGATGGCGAGCAAAATCAGCAGACCCCTACGATTCCGACTTCCAGGAGATATAAAATTACGTCTGCAGAGTCTTCGAAGACGAAAAATTATCTAATCTTGTCAGCGGATGAGCTCAAGCAACCAACGATGTTCCTGGCAGATTCTGGGGCTGCTATATCGGTAATAAAAACGGGAAAATGGAGGGGAGATGTGGAGGTGCAGCCCGGGGGGAGGACGCGATATGGAATTTCCAATCAAGATGTGGGGACACTTAAGAAAGTTGAGATTTACTTGAAGATTGGCGGAGAGGAATTAGGACATTTATTCCATGTTGTTCCTGATAATTCCCCATGCTTTGGAGGGTTCCTTGGAGAGGATTTTTTCGAGTCCCGGGATTTAATTACATCTATTGAACCTGGGAGGTGCGTTGTAATCAATGGCACATGTTTGCAACTTTTTCCACCTGAGAAACCAATTTCGATAATGACTAGAAGGGAAACTCCAGCTTGGGCGACGACGCTGAGTACGAAAAGTGGAATTGTGCGTAAGAGACAATTGCAGCCGAGCGTGTTTCTGGGTGAATGCCTCACGAGGCCACGTGACGGCCGTCCAATCGTTTGTATCATGAATACTACGGGAAATGACGTATTTTAGAACGTGCCGGTTGTGAAAATCGAGGAATTATCCACGGCTGAGTCCAAAGAGGATTGACTAAAGTAGATGCTCAGATCTCGGGGTTGAAGTGACCCCAAGCCAAAAATAGTTCGACCCCAACGGAGGCATGGCGCCACGGTCGAATCTGACGGCTGGGCGAACTGCCTGTGCGGGTAACTCGGCAGTAGCAGTCCCGCTGTCACAGGGATAGTTTCGGAGGGTAATTTATGCTCTCCTCGTCATCAACATGTTCTTAATGTTTTCAGATCATTCATTTGCTGGCTAATTAATATTAAGGAATTAAATCCAGACGGTGTGATGGAGAATTAAATTCCCCATCAATCGATCCCGGTTGCATCCCTTAACCTATGTAATAAAAAAATACAAACTACGACAAAAGTCATGGGCCAGTGAGAAACATAATTTTCTTCTTGGCGCATAGTGACTTTTCACCATTCGCCTGCGAATTAAAAATTTGTCTTTCCCCTCCTAATTGAAATTAAGGGATGAAAAAAAGGCTGTTTGACGGAAAACTAAATTACTGATCAATTAACACTCTTTCATCACTGAATCTCTGTAAAAAATGGAAGAAACTATCATGGAAATCACAGCACAGTAAGAAAAATAATTGTTTTGCGGCGCACAGTGACTCCCGGTAATTAAAAATTCACCTCTCCTCTCCTAATTGAGATTAAGGAATGAAAAAAGAACAGATATTCCATTTTTTATGAAAATCGATTATGTGTGATATCTCGACTACTAGTGGACCGATTTCACTTTTTTTTCAAAATATTCGCCTTGATGTCCCCTATCCAGATCAATCAGAACCTATATGGCCGTACCTGCAAAATTTTTGAGATATTTCTACTTTTCTGTTTTTTTTTCAAAAAATCATTGTACGCTCTCTAGCCTTCGCAAAAATGGAGATATCAACTTGAAATTTGGACAGGATCTTCGTCTTATGACAAGGACGGTTGGGATTGAAACTGGACTAAATCGGCCCAGTAGTTCCGGAGTTATTCAAATGAAGATTTACCATATGCAATATCTCCAAAATTACGTTACTGATTTCGATTTTTTCTCTTTCAAAACATTTATTTTTCAAAATATTCGTCTTGATGTCCTCTACCGATATCAACTAAAACATCTATACCTGTTCATACAAAGTTTTCGGGATATTCCCTTTTTTCTGTTTTTTCATTAAAATCCTTGTATTATGCAAAGTACTAGTACTCGTGCGTATGACAAGCATCCATACGCATATGCCTGTCACAGGCACGAGGAATAGATTCATTCGGAAGCTTACTACCAATGGAATTGGTAGAAATGAAAAGAAGGAAATGACTAATAACGCAAAAAGAAACGGTCGCATGCCTTCTGTCGAATAGGCTCGAACCCCTGCTTGTTTCATCTCTTAATCTCAATTAGGAGAAGAGCGGTGAATTTTTAATTATCGGGAGTCACTGTGCGCCGCAAAACAATTATTTTTCTTACTGCGCTGTGATTTCCATGATAGTTTCTTCCATTTTTTACAGAGATTCAGGGATGAAAGGGTGTTAATTGATCAGTAATTTAGTTTTCCGTCAAACAGCCTTTTTTTCATCCGTTAATTTCAATGAGGAGGGGAAAGACAAATTTTTAATTCGCGGGCGAATGGTGAAAAGTCACTGTGCGCCGAGAAGAAAATTATGTTTCTCACTGGCCCATGAATTTTGTCGTAGTTTGTATTTTTTTGTTACAGAGATTAAGGGATGCAACGGGGATCGATTGATGGGGACTTTAATTCTCCATCACACCGTCTGAGTTTCATTCCTTAATCTTAATTAGCCAGCAAATGAATCACCTGAAAAACATTAAGAACATGTTGAGGACGAGGAGAGCATAAATTCGCCTCTGAAACTATCCCTGTGACAGCGGGACTGCTACTGCTNTGACAAGGACGGTTGGGATTGAAACTGGACTAAATCGGCCCAGTAGTTCCGGAGTTATTCAAATGAAGATTTACCATATGCAATATCTCCAAAATTACGTTACTGATTTCGATTTTTTCTCTTTCAAAACATTTATTTTTCAAAATATTCGTCTTGATGTCCTCTACCGATATCAACTAAAACATCTATACCTGTTCATACAAAGTTTTCGGGATATTCCCTTTTTTCTGTTTTTTCATTAAAATCCTTGTATTATGCAAAGTACTAGTACTCGTGCGTATGACAAGCATCCATACGCATATGCCTGTCACAGGCACGAGGAATAGATTCATTCGGAAGCTTACTACCAATGGAATTGGTAGAAATGAAAAGAAGGAAATGACTAATAACGCAAAAAGAAACGGTCGCATGCCTTCTGTCGAATAGGCTCGAACCCCTGCTTGTTTCATCTCTTAATCTCAATTAGGAGAAGAGCGGTGAATTTTTAATTATCGGGAGTCACTGTGCGCCGCAAAACAATTATTTTTCTTACTGCGCTGTGATTTCCATGATAGTTTCTTCCATTTTTTACAGAGATTCAGGGATGAAAGGGTGTTAATTGATCAGTAATTTAGTTTTCCGTCAAACAGCCTTTTTTTCATCCGTTAATTTCAATGAGGAGGGGAAAGACAAATTTTTAATTCGCGGGCGAATGGTGAAAAGTCACTGTGCGCCGAGAAGAAAATTATGTTTCTCACTGGCCCATGAATTTTGTCGTAGTTTGTATTTTTTTGTTACAGAGATTAAGGGATGCAACGGGGATCGATTGATGGGGACTTTAATTCTCCATCACACCGTCTGAGTTTCATTCCTTAATCTTAATTAGCCAGCAAATGAATCACCTGAAAAACATTAAGAACATGTTGAGGACGAGGAGAGCATAAATTCGCCTCTGAAACTATCCCTGTGACAGCGGGACTGCTACTGCTGAGTTACCCGCACAGGCAGTTCGCCCAGCCATCAGATTCGACCGTGGCGCCATCCCTCCGTTGGGGTCGAATTATTTTTGACTTGGTGTCACTTCAACCCCGAGATCTGAGCCTCTACTTTAGTCAATCCTCTTTGGCTGAGTCAATAATGCTGATGCATGTGGGACGAAGGAATGGAGGGAGACGAGATCGAATAAGACTCCTTCATAAAAATTTAAGGCATCTCATCTGAATCGTTTAGAAAGGGAGAGTCTTCTGGAGATGCTGGAAGAGTTCAATAACATCGTACAACTTCCAGGGGATCCTCTAGGTATCACAAACCACTTGGAACATTTTATCCCTATTATTCCAGGGGCAGCACCTGTGAATGTTCGACCGCATCGATTGCCGCAGTCTCAGAAGGAAGAGGTGGATTGTCAAGTAAAGGAGATGCTGAGAAAAGGGGTGATTCGTCCAAGTAACAGCCAATGGAATGCACCCTTACTTATGGTTCCAAATAAACCCGATGTGTCAGGGAAAGTCAAGTTACGAGTTGTTGTTGACTTTCCTAAATTGAATGACATCACCATCGGTGACTCATACCCACTGCCAAATATTTGTGATATTCTGGATCAGCTGGGGAATGCGAAGTATTTCACCACACTGGATTTGGCTTCAGGATTTCACCAGATACCAGTGAAGGAGGAGGACAAGTGCAAAATAGCTTTCTCGACACCGTTTCGATACTATGAATTTAACCAATTGCCCTTCGGTCTAAAAGGAGGACCTACAACATTCCAGAGACTGATGGACTCAGTCTTGGCTGGAATTCAAGGAATCAGATGCTTCGTATATCTCGATGATATCGTGGTTTTTAGAGCGAGTCTGAAGGAGCACAACGACCGTCTACGAGAGGTGCTAGAGCGGTTGAAAAAGGCTAACTTAAGGTTACAGCCAGATAAGTGTAACTTTTTGAGGAAAGAAGTCATCTATTTGGGTCATGTGATCCCCAAGCCGGGGGTCAAGGCTGATCCAAGTAAAATAGAAGCAGTGAAAAATTTACCAGTGCCTCAAACGTCAAAAGCGGTCATGTCTTTCCTGGGGTTGTCGGGCTATTACAGAAACTTTATTCAAAACTTTTCGAAAATCGCCAAGCCCCTCACGGACTTGCTGAAGAAGGGAGCGAATTGGATATGGGGAGAGAGAGAACGTATGGCTTTCGAGAGTTTGAAGGAAGAACTCATTACCGCCCTAATATTCCACTATCCAGACTTCAAGAAACCATTTGTGCTAACAACGGATGTATCAAACAAGGCACTTGGAGTTGTTCTGTCGCAGAGAGGAATCGGAAGCGATTTGCCAATCGCTTACGCCAGCAGAACGATGAATAAAGTTGAATTTAATTATTCTGCAACCAAGAAGGAACTCCTGGCTATCGTATGGGCCGTAAAACATTTCAGATCCTATTTGTATGGGACAAGATTCGTCATCGTGACGGATCATCGGTCCTTGAAGTGGATCTTCAATGTCAGGGACCCGGGCTCACGTCTCATGCATTGGAGAATCAAATTGGAGGAGTACGTGTTTGAAGTTGTGTACGAGCCGGGGACGTTGAATACAAATTCTGACGCTTTAAGTCGAAATTTATGTCATAACTCGAGCGCAGCAGGAAAGGATGGATGCAGAAAGTGGTAATATTGAAACCAAGGGTTTTGAAACATCTGACGAGAGAATCACTCCAGAGGCAGAAGATATTCCAACGATAATGAGAGAACAACATATGTAAGGAATTCTGGGAAAATCCCTTAGTTCACCGCAGTACCTTCAATACTTCTAGCTATTTGTAAGTACGCAGAGAAAATGACCCAGTCAAGTCATTCAGATATTTTCAATTTCGAGTCAGATTTTTATGTTAGAGTTTTTGTTCTCATGGAAAATTCGAGTTTTGATACGTTTTGGAGTTAGGTTTTCTTAATTTTTTTGGTTGCGTTTATCGCCATAAATGACCTCACTTTCGAGTATTGTCGGGGATAGGTTTGCGATTTTACGCCTTGAGGGTAAATTTTCGGAATTCGACAAAAGCTAAGGGAAAACGTTCGGATTTTTGTTGCTTAGGCCGAGATATTACCGCGCTGCGCGATTATTTCGTCCAATTTTTCCCTTTTATTGGAATCGTCGGGGAAATGCGTAGGTGCAGTTCAAATGCTGCCGCTCATTTAGGAGATTACGAGCAGCAAAGTGGGTTAGTTTTGGGTTTAGGTGGAAGGTCACGCGTGCAATCTCGACCGTTGTTCCGCGTGAATCGCCAAGGTCGGTTTAATAGTCGAAATGAGAAAATAATTAGTCGAGTGCACCAGAGTCACACCATGGAGTTTTGAGTTTTGTTCCTTTTACCCCCGTGATCCCGAAAATGCGTCCCCATCGAGGAAAATATAGTTGAAATCACTCATGTTCAAATGACGCTCACGTTAGAGTCATGTGAAGGAATTTTGTGGAAGGAGTTTGTAATATCCAAATTGAAATTCGTGCCGTTTGTTGCGCCATCCAGGCGCACGTGGCGCTGTGTCCACGTCCATCTCCGTGCGCTGAGCCGCCATTGAACGCAGTATCAATTCTTGTTCCCGGTGCGTCACCACGTGTCATGCCTAACCGCGGCCCAGTGAATATTTTTTGGAAAGTTTTAGGGGTCATTAGTAGTTAGTAGGTGTTAGTTTTGAGGACAAACCTGAGGATAAGCAGTGGAGAGACATTTGGAGTGCTGAGAGGATAGTTCGAGGGAGATTTGAAGGAATTTGATTAAGCCAAGAGGCGAGCGTAGGGCTGCGTCATACCGCTGCTGTGTTTTTCTCATATTTTTGGTGGCGGATTTTTAATATTTCGGGATCGATATTATAGCAACTTCTCGTCTCAGGTCGTTAGAAATTTTGTGAACTATTTTTTTGAGACTATGCTCTGTGCGGTAGAGCTTAAATAACGCCTAATTGGTGCATTTTGTGCCTTATGCGCATTAGTGCTTCCCCACGCGTCGGTGGGGTTTTCGCTTGTCTATCTCGCGCCGGTGGGTTTCGAACCTCTCTTTCGCACTGGGACAAATTTTGACTATCGTGAATACCCCGTACATTTCGTGGGTCGAGGTTTTTGGAAATAAAGCTCGTGAGTTTTGAATTTTAGACTCTCTCTTGCGTTTACCGCCGACTCGATTACTTCGAGCTCCCTATCGTTTGATCTTCGGTCAATGATGTACTGAGTAAATAGGTTTTCCATAGTTCTAAGGGACTCTCCGTGAAGTACGGACTTTTATTGAGTTTATTTTGATTCTCGGGACTTTATTTTGTGTAATTAGAACTCATTTGTTTTGCGTTCACCGCCAGCTCGTTCACTTCGAGTTTATGCCTTTTTGGCTTTGCGATTGCATCTCGCTGAAAATGTGCCAATAAAACGGATTTTTTTTGTACGTTTGTTAATTTTCATGTGCCCTGACCTTTTATTAGGATTTAATTTAGTTTCACATGCGCAATACGCCTCAGTTCGGGACATTTTTATGAGGCGACACCTCAAGGTCGCGAGTCAATGGAGCTATGTGCGGTGTCCGGCGCTCTAGCCACTACGTGCTAGCATTATGCTCTCGTCGAGCGAGCCCGCGTTTTCTCGGAATTATGTTGAGTAAAGTTATTATTTTTCCTTTCTTCCGTAACGAGCGTTTGCTTTGCGTTAGGGATTCCGGATTTTCTCTCAATGCTACTGTGTTATACGCTCTATTGTCCGGGGGTTAATTCGTAATTTTTGGAATAATAGTTCTTTTTCTTGCTGACTGCAGCCAAATTAGTGAGGTTTGGGATAGATCGATAATCCTCGTATACTCGTATCGAGTCTTTTCTTTTTTTTGCGATTTTTATGAATATTATTAATTCTTTTATTTATTATACAATGTTTCTGTTACTTTGGGTCTCTCTGCGTACAACGCCTAACAATTATTGTGATAGTATTTCTTTTGTGATAAGTATTATTTTGATTTCTGTCTCTCTCATTCTCAGCAAAAATCATTTTTCTTTTTCATATTCTTTTGAGATTTGAGGATATCTTTTTTTTTGTAAAATTTAGAGACAATATAACTACCTACATTTCAGTATAAAATTTCAGTTTTGGTGTGTCGTTTTTTTTTTAAGAATAAGAGCCCGATAGCCTGTCTTCAACTCAACCTACCCCTCTCTCCACAACCGACCCCTGAGCAGCCCAAGCACTGTCACCTTTCCCTTGGCCCCCTTAAGTTTAAGTTTTTTTGTATTTTTGAATCTATGGTTTTGTTGTATTTTTGTGCATCGACATAATTTCGGTTTGTTATTTCCGACGAGACAAAGAACAACTGGCGCCCACAATCATCGAACTTTTGAGGATTATGCGTACTTGGGGTATGCGATTTTCTGGTCGAGACGGTGAGGATGTAGAACTCCTCCTAGATCGAGTGGACGAATTGATGGGATTTTTACACATTCGAGAAACCGACATGCTTCAAGCCCTTTCGTTCCTATTGGATGGTGATGCCCTGTATTGGTATCGAGCCCATCGATACGACTTCTTAACCTGGCCTCAAGTTCGTGAGGCCTTGCGTAGCCATTTTATTTACCCAGATTATCACGCCATTCTGCTCGGTGAAATATTAAGCCGACGCCAACAGGAGCAAGAACCTTCGCGCAATTATATCTCTGCCGTGAGGCTATGCTTCGTCTGCAGCCTTCGCTGCCCGTCGCCGAACAGATCAGAATTATTCATCGGAACCTACGTCCAAACCATCCCGTCCACATACGTTTGACGGAGCAAACGACAATGCCTGAATTCGAACTGGCAGTATTGCACATCGAAAGCCTCTTGAATGCCCCTGAAGGGCGAATCATCCCTACACTGGCCCCTCGAGGACCAGCTCCCCCAAGACAGGGAAATGATTCCCCGCAATCCCGTATCTAAGTGCCTCTAGTTAATGAAGAACAATTCATTAAATTTCGATTACCTATACGGCAAAATACGTGACCATGCACATCGAGCCGTAAGCCGCGTGACGTGACGGTGCCTCATGGAAGGTGATACGAAACCCCCCCCCCCTGAGCAGCGAAAATCCAATGCTGTCACCGGATAGGTGCCGAGCCGAAATTGCGAGAGTAGTGGTACCCCTCTCCTCGCTAATGCCCAAGCGGCGCCACAAATGTGGTGCCGAGCCCCGAGCAACTCATTCAGATTCGGACTCTTATACCGACCAGTCACTCCGGATTTACTCCGACAGATCGAGTCATCGCAAGTCTATTCGAATTACTTTCGAATTTTCCGACATTCCTTTCCTTCTTGCCACTTCACCATTAAATTTTTTTTAATATATTTTATTTTTATTGGTTCAGTTACTTATTCATTCATTCCACCCCATTTGTTAAAATTTTATTGATCCCTTTTCGTTTTTTTTTGCTACCACAGCCCTGCGTTATCACGCCTATTGCTATCACAGCCCTGCGTCATCACGTTTAAAACTTAATAGATTATTATAATAATCAACCTTTCGGAATGGAAAACCCTACGGGATTTCCAGATAATTCCGACAACACCGAATCCGATCAAGTAACTGCGAATGCAACAATTCCAAATGCCAATGCAACCACAAATGCCAATGTCCCGTTTGTGGATTCAGCCACTACTCATGGTGGTAACCCACCACACTACAAAAACTCCGCTCTTAAATGGGTACTGAAATTCAGTACAAGGAGGCTAAGAGCGGTTAAGAGTCTTAAATTAAGACCGATTTGTGATCTGAATAAAAAAATTGAGTATCTTCGCGAGTTTAAGATCTTCAATGAATCTTAAATAGTAAGATCAAAAATTTAAGACGCAAATGAGAACTGAATTTCAGATCTTAGAGTCGTTTTCAGTTACATGGGGTTTAAGACCGAATGAAGATGCCCGATAAGATACATGCATCAATTCAGTACAAAAGTTCAAGACTATTTCGAAATCTGACCCCAAACAGTCTTAACCCTAAATGATATTGATGATTAAAATGATTATTAGTATTGGTGTTCATTTTTCAAGTAACTGATGTTCTGACCCTTATTTTTGTAACCCTCATTCCCATCCTTATTTTTGTAACCCTCATTCCCCCCCTTATTTTTTAACCGTAATATTTTGATCCTTATGATTTGACCCTCATATTCAGAGGTTCGAAAGTTACCCTGCGGGGTCTAACCCCTATATTTCGACCCCCATATGTTGACCCTTATATTCTGACCCTCATATTTTGACCTTATATTTTAGCCCTAATAGTTAGACCCTTATTCAGAATTCTCGATGTACAACCCCCCCACCCTTTCTGATTTTTGAGGGATATCTCGAAAACTAAAGGAGATGGCAAATTTCGACTGAAAACGTGGGGGGAGGGGGGGTTCTGAATCCTCGATTTACAACCCCCCCTCGTAACTTGACTTTTTGAACAATATCTCGGAAAATAAGGGCAAATTTTTAGTGAAAAATTGGGAAGGGGGAACGGGTTGAACTCTCGATGGACAACTTCCCCCCCTACCCGCCCTCCTCAATTTTTCAGTTGAAATTCGTTTTAGCTCGTCCGTCACGTTTTTAAGGATATCTCAGAAACTAAGAGAGATAGCGAAATTTGCTCGAAAATTTGGAGGGTATAAAGGGGGGCGGCAATTTGGAATTCTCAATGTGCAACTCCCCCCCCCCCCC
>NW_021681395.1:75789-78289 GCF_001412515.2 Diachasma alloeum
CCCCCCCCCCCCCCCCCACCACCAATTCGGTAAAAATCCCCCCAAATTCGGTAAAAATTCGTCTCAGTTCATCGGTGACGTTTTTAAGGATCTCTCAGAAACTAAGAGAGATAGCTAAATTTGCTTGAAAATGTGGGAGTGTTAGGGGAGGGACAATTTGGAATTTTCAACGTGCAAACCCCCCCCCCCCAAATTTTCAGTAAAACTGTTTGAAGTATATCTCAGAAACTAAGGGAGGTAGCGAATTTTGACTGAAAAATTGGGAAGGGGGGGGGATTGAATTCTCGATGGACAACTTCCCCCTCCTAAACTTTTCAGTAAATATTCGCTTTAGCTCGTCGGTGACGTTTTTAATGATATCTCAAAAACTAACAGAGATAGCGAAATTTGCTCGAAAAATTGAGGGGCGAGGGGGGAGGGTAATTTGGAATTCCCAACGTGCAACCCCTACTCCCCCAATTTTCAGTAAAACTGTTTGAAGGATATCTCAGAAACAAAAGAAGGTGGCGAATTTAGGGGGGGAGAGGTACAATTCTCGATGTACAACTTCCCCTCCACCGTCGCCTTCCAAATTTTTCAGTGAAAATTCGTCTTAGATCGTCGGTGACGTTTTTAAGGATATCTCCAAAACTAACAGAGATAGCGAAATTCGCTCGAAAGTTTGAGTGGCGTGGGGGGCGGGGGCGATTCGCTATTCTCAACCTACAACCCCCCGCCCCCCTTTAAATTTTTCAGTAAAAATTCGTTTTGGCTCGTCGATGACGTTTTTAAGGATATCTCAGAAACTAAGAGAGATACCGAAATTTGTTTGAAAATTTGGGGTAGTTAGGGGGGGGGGGCAATTGGGAATTCTCAATGTACAACTCACCCCCCCCTTATGGGTAAGTTTTTCAAGGATATTTCCAAAACTGAGGGATCGATAACCTTGACAGTACGTTATAGTTCGCGATTGTTTTTAACAATTGCAAGCGTCGCGTTAACCCTGCGACGCGTTCATTGTGGAATCTCCTTTTAATGTTCGAATTCCGTGCGCAATTGCATGAAATTGCCGCTAGGCAACACGGTGTGTAGTTCCCGTATTTTCCTCTCAATAACACAACGGCGAGTTCCTCGATTTGTATCGTAATAAATGTGATCGTCTTTTGTGTAATCCTCTGGTGTTATTAAAATTATCTGACTGTATCATTTTTCCGGTCCCATAACCCCCAAATACCTGTCACTTCGGTGACTGTCAATCAACAGCGAATACCTGGGCATTACCTGTCGACGAATGTCTTTAGGAAGAGTTCAATTGTCAGTTTCAATTGTTCAATTGTCATTTCCCTCATCACCCTCCCGAAAAATAGAATTACGGTATTCGACGTCCCGTGGTCCAATCAAAAGAGAATTATATCCATAATTCCCTGTCGTTCGGTAATTTTCCCGGTGTCAAGGAAGATAACAAAAAATTATCGATTGTAAGGTAAATGTACTTATGCCCGTCTTTGTCCCTACGCTCGTTCAGTTCCTGCCAGCTATGATATTTCAATCATTTTGATAGTCCCAAGAGTCTATTGAGACTGAAGTACGATTGGAGTTATTATTTTAGTCAATAACAAAAGTTATAGACACCAATGCAGAGTGATTTATTGAATAATAAGAGAGAAAAATGACATTTACATCAACTCGTGTCACGACAGAGTCAATTAAGCCACAAGTTAAGAAATTCACAATTTTAAAACGTTGATATCTCCATTATAATAGTAAAATGGAATTAAAAATGCCTTGGCTAATGTTTCGAATAATTAAAAATTTAATAAAAATGCATAAATTATAGTAATATCCGAATATTTCACTGAAATATTGCCAATTAAAAGAGTAGGTACGATGAAAATAGGCAGTGGCTATTCGCACTCCTGTGTGAATCACGCCGGTACACTCTGTACACTCCATGGGATTTTCTGCGTGATTCACGCAGGCACGGAATAGTTCATTGGGCATGTAGATAGTGCAGTGAGTGAGAATGGCAGGGACCCAGGTAATGTAGTTTGTGTGATTCATGCAAGAGTGAGTGGAGTGGCTCACGCAAAAAATGTTTTCTTCGGAATGATTCCCGCAAGAGTGAGTGGAGTGGCTCACGCAGAAAATTTTCTCTTCGGAGTGATTCACACAATAGTGAGTGCACTGGTTCGCGCAGAATAAATTTTATAAAAACTTTCTCTTTTCAACATTTTCTTCTTAGGAATGAATTATAAAATGGTCCAAACTTCCAAAAAATATAATTTGTTTCACCTAAAATTTATTTTCGATGCGATTCTGGGCGCAGACAAATTTGATATAATTTTAGAAATATTATTCTTTGATTAAAAAATTGATTGAAATTTGATAATTCATTTAGAAAAAGTTATGTTCTCGTAAAATCGGGATTTTTCAATCATTTCATTGTTCTACTTCGAAAAGTCGACTTGCCATTTTTTTCTATATATTTCAGAAATATTCCTTCATAATTATGCGTAAATAG
>NW_021681395.1:83289-88921 GCF_001412515.2 Diachasma alloeum
CCTTGTCAGCACCGAGAAAGTTAGTGCCACAGTCACTGTAGAGATGTCGGCAGTACCCTCGACGACTTCCGAACCTCCTGTAGGCCGCGATGAACCCATCAGCAGAGTAATCCGTGACAGCTTCCAGATGGAGAGCGGACGTGGCCATGCACACAAAAATCACCAACCAGCCCTTCTGGGTCTTGTGACCACGCCCCTTCCACGTCTTGAGCGACACTGGTCCGGCATAATCCACACCAGTGTTAGAGAAAGCCCGATCCGACACAAGACGTGCCACTGGAAGCTGTCCCATCAGCTGTTGAGCTCGAATCCCACGATGACGCGCACATTCAACGCACTTGAGGATGAAGGATCTTACTGGTAGACGACCTCCAATAATCCAGTAAGCCCTCCTGAGATGCGCCAACGTGAGTTGAGTTCCACCATGCAGCGTTCGCTGATGAGAGTCCCTAATGAGAAGCTCTGCGAGCGCGGAACCTTTAGGGATGATCGCCTGATGCCTACTCTCTGGTCCTAGAGTTGAGAACTTCAAACGCCCGCCCACTCTGAGAACACCCTGTTGGTCGATGAAGGCCGTGAGCTTGGTCAACGGATGAGACTTCTTCAGTTGGAATCCGTGAGAGATAATGTCACACTCGGCTTGGAGATGAAAGGCTTGAGTCGCCTTGACCCAATAAAGCCGAGCTGCCTCGATGCTTTCAGGGCTAAACACTGCAGGGACAACAACAGCCTTCTTCCTTCCCAACTTCCGCATCATATTCCCTGCAACCGTTTGACAAATTGCTGTGATTCGCAACAATTTGTAGAGAGAGGAATATCGCGTGCAAAGATCCCAGAGACTTGACCTCGCGAGAGAAGCAGTTAGAGTCACCCCAGGCTTCTCCTCGAGATTTGTTGACGGGTCCAATCTTGCGCTCCCTTTCGGCCATTGAGAAGAATCCTTGCGTAGCCATTTTGGGCCCGTCCACCACAAATGATGGGCATTGAGTTGAGCTACCGAAATGCCTCGAGATGCACAATCAGCAGGATTCTCCTTCCCACTGACGTACCTCCAATTCGCTTCCTGCACGAGTTCCTGAATGCTGGCTACTCTATTGTGGACATATTCCTTCCACCTGGAAGGATGAGCACAGATCCACGCAAGAGCAACAGCTGAGTCTGTCCACAAATGTACCATAGCGGTACCAAGGTTGAGCTGAACAATAACGTACCTTGTGAGCTTGGCTAGAATGACTGCGGCGTTGAGCTCAAGACGCGGAATGGTGAGCTTCTTGAGAGGAGCCACCTTGGTTTTAGCAATAGCCAAAGAGATGCTAACACCATCCGCACTCGTCACCTTCAAATAAACCACCGCAGACATCGCTAGTAGAGACGCATCTGAGAAGCCATGGATTTCCACCTGAGATTCCTTCCTACACCCCAGCCAACGAGGGATCGAGAGTTGTTCCACTTGAGACAATTCTTCACGAAATTGAGCCCATTTCTGGACCAGATGCGGGGACAACTCATCATCCCAATCTTTTTTCTCCAACCAGAGTTGCTGGAGTAGAGCTTTCGCACGAATCACCACCGGTGATAGCAATCCTAGAGGATCGAAGAGTTGAGCAATCTCGGACAGAATAATCCTCTTCGTTGTCTTCGTGTCGGCTGAGAGATGGATAGAGAACTTCAATCGATCTGTGTTGGGATCCCATTTCAGACCAAGGATCTTAGTGACGGAGTCCTCTAGCGGCTTCAGACTCTGAGAGAAACCGTCCGGTGTCAGAGAACGAAGTAGAGACGGACTATTCGAGTGCCACTTCGCTAGAGGAAATCCACCGGCCCAGCAAAGTTCCGTCACTTGCTGAGCTACAAGATGGAGATCATCTTCCTTCTCGGCTCCACCACAGATATCATCCACATATCTGCCACTGGTCAACGGTGAGATAGCCAGAGGGAATCGCTGTCCCTCGTCCTTGACCAGCTGGTCGAGAACCCTACAGGCGAGAAATGGAGCAGACTTGGTCCCGTAGGTGACAGTGGTGAGCTGGTAGGTGCTGATCTGGCCCTGAGAATCGCGCCACAAAATTTGTTGAAGAGGCCAGTCTTCCTGATGCACCTTGATCTGACGGAACATCTTCGTGATGTCCGTCATAAAGATGTACTTGCTCTGTCGAGACCAGAGAAGCACGTCAGAGATGTCCTTTTGCAATTTGGCTCCAGTATGCTGAATGTCGTTAAGAGACAACCCTGAGCTTGTCTTACTGGAGCCATTGAACACTACTCTCAGCTTTGTAGTTTCACTACTTTCCCGGAGAACGCAATGATGAGGAAAGTAGTATGTAGGAGCAGAAGAGTGAGATTGCCTGAGAGACGAACACCGACCGGGACCCTGATATGATTGCCCCCCCTCCGGGACCCTCAACCCTCCTGAAGCCGAAGCTTCATGTGCCAAGGTCATCCCGTCAGGTTGACAACCCAAGACCCGAGAAGCATATGAGGCAGGCAGAACAGGAGCACGCACCATGTGCCCCAACTCTTCATACTCCTTGAGAAAATCACTGTAAAGCTGTAGAGAATTCTGATTCTTTCCCAACCTCCTGAGCAGGCTCGAGAGACACGCCTTGGCGCGGCATAGAGAATCACCGGGCTCTGACGGAGAACGAGCAAGAGGCAGTCGAACAACATAACGCCCCGAGCGATCTCGAACATGGGTGCGCTGAAAGAACTCCTCACAATCTGCCTCTTCCTTCGTGAGAACACCATCATTGCCTTCAGTTTTAGAGACTTCCTCCTGCTGCCAGAACGAGGTGAGAAGATCGCCAAGTTCCTCATTGCTGACAGAGACGTGATTTGAGCTTGCCGCGGGGATCACTGCGGATGTAGGTCCGAGAACCACCCACCCGAAGAGAGTAAGCATCGCTATAGGGGAGTCTGACGGCCCCTTGATAACCTGCGGCTCCACAATCGATCCAAAGAAATCTGCGCCAATGAGAAGATCAACAGGTCTTGACGTCAGATAATCAGGATCAGCTAACTCCAATCCTCTGAGATGCTCCCAATGTTGAGTTTGAGAGACCGTGAACGAAGGCAATGAAGATGTGAGATGATCGAGTACATAGGCCTTGATGAGAATCTGATTACTTGAATACAGAGACTTGAGAGAAAATCGAGAAAAACCATTAGATGAAGACTTTGATCCACTAATACCAACGACCGGTAGCAAAGCTGGAGATACCGATAAGCCGAGCTTCCCCACAAGGTCATTTGTAGCAAACGTCAGCTCTGAACCAGTATCCAACAGCATCCTAACCTCGTGAAAAGAGCCATCGTCCAAGACGAGCGAGGCTAGCGCTGTGGCGAGAATAACACCTGGTCTGAGCTGCAGAGAGACATCACGATTGTTCGGTGCTACAAACGGAGAATTACTCGCCAGAGTCGGCCGTAGAGAATGGTCACTTATCGACGACGACTCTGGCGCAATCGTTGGTAGAGTACATCATGGTTGAGCCATGTCAGGCCTCGAGACAGTGGACTGTATCGGTTAGTTGGACTGAAGAGCCTGCGATGTGTGAGGAGCCTGCAGCGTTTGATGAGGCTGAGGAACCCCTTGCTGTGCCGACTGAGGGCGATTGATATGAATCATCGAGTGATGATTCTGTCGACACACGACACAAGTCTTCTTGAGGCTACGGCAATTCTCTCTATTGTGCCTCCCCAAGCATGTAAAGCAGCGACGCTTGAGGACTACAAACGATCTCCTCTCTGTAGGAGATAAAGCCTTGAATTTTGGACATTTGTCCAGAGAATGCTCCTCTTCACACATCGGGCAAGCACGAAAACACATCTCCGCCCAACCTTGAGACTGCGACCTTTGAGCAGCTTGAGACGTACTGCTAGTAGAGACATTCACCCCTGCAGGCTGCGACGCTGGATTAGCTGACACGTTGAGCACTCGGGCTGGTTGAGCTCCTTGGCTAGGTGGATACACTTTGGTCGGCCTAAGCTTCGAAGCCTGTTGAGGATTCGTAGAGAGAGACCGAGAGGTAGCCGACCGAGATGGAGGAGCGTGCATTTCAATTCTCTCCTTCGCCCTGGCCCGGCTGAGAACAAAGTCCTTGAGAGTCGCATAAGTGGGAAAATCCGTAGACGAGCCTATCTCTATTTCCCAATCCTCCAGCGTCTTGGAGTCCAGCCGACCTGTCACGAGATGGACAAGCATGTCGTCCCAATGCTTGACAGGACGTCCGAGAGACTCCAAAGCATTCAACGCTTCAGCTACAGAGTTGAGAAGTACGTTAAACTCCCTGGCTGAGCGATTGACGACCTTTGGAGCAGAGAAGAGCTTCTCCAACTGAGTGGAGATGAGCAACCTTTCGTTGTCGTACCTCGACAAGAGAGTATTCCACGCTGGCATGAAGGAGTCTTGCGTCACTGGCAAGGTAGAGATGAGCTGCTTGGCCTCGCCAGTGAGAGAAGTGAGTAGATAGTGGAATTTCTCCACGGTAGAGAGAGAAGGATTACCGACAACCATAGAGAGGAAGAGATCCTTGTACGGAGTCCACTCCGAGAACTCCCCTGAGAATGTCGGCAGAGAAATCTTGGGCAATTGCCTCTGAGTCACCTGCGCCGATTGAGTTGTGGCAGATGGCCGACGGAACGACTCAGAGAGGTCAATTGACTCGTCCAGTCCTTTGATCAACCCCATAAACGTAGTTCGAGCGGCTGAATACGTCACGAGACATTTATCATAGACCCCCTCTTTCACGTACGCATGGTCGAGAACTTCCTCATTATCTTTTGCCGTCAACAACTTGAGATGCAACGCGTCGAATATGCTCCAATGATTCTCNACCCCCTCTTTCACGTACGCATGGTCGAGAACTTCCTCATTATCTTTTGCCGTCAACAGCTTGAGATGCAACGCGTCGAACATGCTCCAATGATTCTCGAGCATGTCTAGCTTGGACTGAAGCTCAGTCACCGTGAACTCGTTCACATTTCCGGCGACAGATTCAGCTTTCAGGCTCTCAATGAATTTTGCCCTGCTGGCCTGGATCAAGATTCTCCCCTTAAAGGACATGTTCACGCTAGAGAAATGCAAGTAAGCGAGAGAGCGTCAACAAAAAACTCATAAAACAAGCAAAAATAGAGAAAATCGCAGCCAGCAGCAGCTTCAGCAATTACAATTTACTTGCGCACTACGAGGACACTAAAAATAAGCAGAGAAAAACAACAGCTCACACTCCAAGTNATCAGGAAAAAGCAGCGGCAATCAGGAAAAATTAATTAAAATGAATTAATATAATTAACTTCCCTTTGAGAAGTTCCAATTGCTGTAGAGATGCTCCGTTCTGCGTTGAGAAGTTCCGTCGGCAAGGTTGTAGGCCTAAAAACCACGTGTCGTGCGTCAAAATGGCCGGTCTAGACCACTTGAGGGTGTGGCCTGATGGGTGGAGACTCGAGGGCGGAGCGGTGGGCGGAGCGCAAGGCGTTGCGGTGGGCGGAGCAACCGAGTATTTGGCGGCCCGCCTGTAACCCACGTTTTTCACCGGAAATGCACTAACAAGTTCCACTCACTAAAAAACCATTTAATTAACCACACATCCGGCTCGAAGGACCAATGTTTCGGCGAGAAAGTCACAAAAAACGA
>NW_021681396.1:0-1389 GCF_001412515.2 Diachasma alloeum
CTGATATTCACGCGGCTCTGGGGGATGAACGGTTGGGAATAGGGGTAAATTGCCCCCAACATTTTTTGTGTAGAATTTTGAGCTCTACACNTGTCAAGATATGTCTAGCAACATATATTAAATTCGCTCTGAATAAATAAACAAGCTATTGAAAAAAAAACACTGATATTCCGAATGAAAAATTTAACAAAATCATTAACTTCAATTTTTTTAATGGAAAACTTTTTTTTCCCATCTGATATTCACGCGGCTCTGGGGGATGAACGGTTGGGAATAGGGGTAAATTGCCCCCAACATTTTTTGTGTAGAATTTTGAGCTCTACACCTTTGTATATTACGTTTTTTGACGTACAGCGCGTTATTCACGAGTTATTTCGAAAAAACCGTTTTCAGGGGTAGTTTTCAACATTCGCAAACATTCGTATGTTAGACCTTCGTTCATTGGACGACGTAGGCAGCGATTCACGGACGCGGAGCGTCGGTGAAGCGCTGCCTCACGGCCGGAATGCCAAAAAAGTATTTTCTTCAAATTATGAATATTCAGAGAAAAAATATTACTTTCAATTTTCTGATAGAAAAAAAAATTTCTATCAAATCATCAAGCCGCTGTGGGAGATAAACGGTCGGAAATAGGTGTGAAGTGACCTACACTATTTGTAGAGAATTTATAGCTCTATGATTGTGTATACCATGTTTTTTTCCGTATTTTGCGTAGTTGAAGAATTATTTCGGAAGAACCGTTTTCAAGGGTAGTTTTTAGGTATTTTCCAGCCCACACAAACATTGGGAAGATTAAACCCCCCTACATAGTTTCCTATGAATGAGATACAATCTCTGTAAAAAAAAATTCAGGTGTTTAACAACACATTGATATCTGTGCCTCGTGTTTCATGGACTACAATATATTACGATTTATTATGGCTCTAGTGCTTCCTCCACTCCTTCCACTAACGAGTCCGGAATGTAAACACTTCAATGTGTTCTTAGATGCGTCATTGTTTTGCATTCCTGCGAACTCAAAAAGGTAAAAAACGGTGAGTCTAGATATAGTCCATAAGCTGGGGGGTCATTTGCATACATTTCGTGTAAAAAAATTTTTTTTATTGGATTCTATGATTTTTGAGCCGCTGAATCCGAATATCCAGGTCTCCGGTTCGTATTCATGTGCAGTTGTTTGTTATTAACAATTTATTTAAGAACAATTCAAAATTCTACGTTTTCGACCGGGAAAAATTTTTTCTGCAAAAAACACGTGATTTAAGGGGGAGGTGGTAAGTCCTGAAACATTTTGGGATATTCGCGACGGTTTTGTTAATAAAAATTCATTAAAAAACAATTTTACAAGGTATTTTCGACAATGTTGATAAAAAATCATTTTCTTCGTGATTT
>NW_021681396.1:8959-10719 GCF_001412515.2 Diachasma alloeum
GGAATTTAATTCTCCATCGAACAGCATTGGTTTCATTCCTTATTGTTAATTAGGAGGGGAGACAATTTTTTAATTAGCGGGCGAATTATTGGGGGGTCACTCTGCGCCGAGAAAACATTGGGTTTCTTATAGCGCCATGACTTTCGTCGCAATATTAATTTTTTTATTGCAGAGATTAAGGGATGAAACGGGGGTTGATGGATGGCGAATTTAATTCTCCATTGAACAGTCTTTATTTCATCCCTTAATATTAATTAGTCGGGGAATAAATCAACTGAAAAACATGAAGTAAACATTGAGTACAAGGAGGACAAAAATTTACCTCCGAACCTGACACTGTCACAGCGGGACTGCTACTGCCGAGATACTCACGCACCCGACTCACATTTACCGACAATTCGACCGGGACGCCGCCTTTCCCGTGGGGTACCAACTAACATTTTTGGAGTCAGTCAAAGCCCCCGATCAGGGCCTCTACTCAGGTCTATCCTCTTTGAGCACGACGATGGAACTATGCTGGTGATATCTCTACAATCGGTAATTTTGCTCAGATGGTAACAGATAATTCAATATCAGTTCGGACAAAACGAAATTTTGTCTTCGTTGATTCTTGCGCGAAAACAAAATTGGTTGTCCATATAAATAATCTTTTTCCAAAAGTCACTTAAATAAGTGTATTCACGTCAATAGGCTGTTTTCATTGATTTCTCCATAGGTGTAATATTGTAAGCTATTATCGTTGCTATGAAAATTTTTTTCTTCTCCATTTGCTCGCACAAAATAATTTTTGAACCGAAAGCGTGTTAGACTGTAGATATGCTACATTTTTTCATATTATTGTCATCAGTTCTATCGCCGTTTATGATGCCGAACCTTTCAATATTTTCAATGATCCCTAGTTCAGATTTATATAAACTTGAGAACATGTATCCATCGATAGAAAAAAGTGCAGATCATTCATTGAATACACTATTTTGCGTAAAGACGTCATGAGGTTTGGGATTTAATAAATATTCGGAATTCAATTGTTGTAGAGTTATCAGTATTATGTGGAACAATCCTAATATATGGCAATGAATTTCTACAAACATTATCCATCATCAAAAATCAATTAACTTCAAAAAACATTAGTCATTCTCTCCATCTTCACTCAATTTTCCATGGACAATTTAGTAATACAATCCTTATTATAATGAACAATAGAAGCAATTTTCCTTACNCCTTATAATAATGATATAATACATCACTCATTGGGAATTTCCTAGCTCATCACATTTGTGCGTTTTGATGTGCATATCAACGAGCGATATACAAGTAATAGTTAAAGATTTTATTACTAGAGTCATTACAAATAAATCACTCAGCACTGATATCTCAGATACGATATAATAGTCTGGTGTAATGATAAATGTTATAACAGTAACCAGCCAGAGATAATAGGGGAGATTGCTCAGGCTTATGGGAACTGTTCGATCAGAGTTACATAGCGGTGGCGCGCATGAACTAATCGAGAGGCCGTCTCTGTGGGTAAGGAAATTTTCATCTATTACCATGGAAACAGTCGATAACAGGGATGCGTTCCCAACTTAAATCGAACATGAAACCTCCTTTGCATTCACTCATCCGCTTGATTATCCCATTTTCGTTCATACAACTTCTTATTGTCTTAATTTGTAAATTAGTTGATCATAAAGGAGAGGGAGAGAAGGAATTATGAAGTCTTGAGCGAAAGAGGATCATTTATTTGAATTTCTATACAA
>NW_021681396.1:18431-18664 GCF_001412515.2 Diachasma alloeum
ACACTGACTTTTCACCATTCGCCCGCGAATTAAAAATTCACCTCTCGCCTCCTAATTGAGATTAAGGGATGAAAAAAGGGTGGTTCGACGGAGAATCAAATTACCCATCAGTTAACCGTCTGTCATCTCTTAATCTCTGTAACAAAACAATAAAAACTACCGACGGTAGTGGCCGTGCGGTTAGAGTGCTAGACTCGTATGCTAATGATCCGGGTTCGCTTCCCGGCACCGGC
>NW_021681396.1:18702-19026 GCF_001412515.2 Diachasma alloeum
GACTGTACCAGGGCAGGTTTTTCCCTCGAATGAGATTTTCCCTCCCTTCGGCAAATGCGGTACAGGGGTTTGAGGGGGGTGGGAAGGGAACAACTCGTAAAGACACGATAGGGTATACGAGAAGAAAAAAATTTGAAATTTAACAATAAAAACTGCCATCAAACTCATGGGCCGGTAAGAAAAATCATTGTTTCGCGGCGCACGGTGACTTTTCACTATTCACCCGCGAATTAAAAATTCGCTTCTGCCCTCACAATTGAGATTAAGGGATGAGGAAAGGGCAGTTGATGGGGAATTTAATTCTCCGTCGCACTGCCGTTTTTT
>NW_021681396.1:19260-19466 GCF_001412515.2 Diachasma alloeum
TTTATTTTTTTGCTGCAGAGATTAAGGGATGAAAGAAGGTTTATTGATGGGGAATTTAATTCGCCGTCGAACTGCCGTTTTTTCATCCCTTAATGCCAATTAGGAGGGGAGAAGTGAATTTTTAATTCGCAGACGAATACTGAAAAGTCAGTGTGCGCTGCCAAAGAATGATTTTTTTTACTGGCCCCTGAGTTTCATGGCAGTTT
>NW_021681396.1:19615-19769 GCF_001412515.2 Diachasma alloeum
AAAGAATTATTTTTCTTACTGGCCCCTGAGTTTCATGGCAGTTTATATTTTTTTGTTACAGAGATTAAGGGATGAAAGAGGGTTTATTGGTGAGGAATTTAATATTCCGTCAAACTGCCGTTTTTTCATCCCTTAATCTCAATTAGGAGGGGAG
>NW_021681397.1:0-1715 GCF_001412515.2 Diachasma alloeum
CAGGAAACGTAAGGTTCTGTATTTTTGATAATTCAGTGTTCTACCTCGCCAAAATTTATAGATTAATGACAGTTTATATGTAATAATATAATTATTACTGATAGTTGTTTGTTCAAAGAGTGAATTAATCTAAAATCTTTGTTGATTAACTGGAATGAGAAATTTTAACGAATATCTTTTTCGAGGAAATTCTAATATTTTTCTCACCAAAAGTTCGCATTTCCTTCAATTGTTTTGTAATGCAAATTGAATAAAAAGAGATATAGTTTGATATGATTTTAGTCCTGAATCTATTCATAAATTTAATTCTCACAGAGGAATTCAATCGTCGAAAGCCGCTGTTCTTGACCTGAAGGGAATTATGGATAAGGAAAAAAATTGTTTCAACTGCGGGGACTCGTCGGTTGAGAAGGAAAAATCGAAATGATTTCTTTCATAGAACTTGAAAGCCTCCTCCAAGGATATCTGTCGAAAAATTCTTCTGAAACCCGTTATTTTAAAGATAATTACGATTGAAGTGACGATATTTCTCCAATCTACAATAAGAAAAAAAATATTTTTATAGGTAGATAACTGATTAACTATTCTATTTAGAGAATACTGATTGATCGAGAGACATTAGAAGATAACAGGAAATGATTTCCTCTCCTGGAGGCTTTCATTAATACAATAATCCCACATGGAAATGCGTTATGCCCTCTCTTATTTATTGTATGATTATCTTGACAATGAACAACGTCAGAAGCAATTATCGAATACTTTTATTCTGTATAAAATTTACCCTGAGAGTATAATGCCCATCACAATTTCCTCTTGAAATCCCTCTTTTTTGTAGATGAATCAACATATTCGATCTATAGGGCGAGCTTGAAACTTCCAACACACTCTTTGAAGAATAATAAAATTTTAATAATGCTTCAAAATACCCATTGTAATTTTGTTACAGTGAGATAATTAAGATAATTGATCTCGAGCGATGTCGTATGTGTAATACTCCTGCCGAAAGTCCCTCAATCTCTCTGTCTTTTATTTATTTATTACTGGAAAAGCGATCCACGAATATACACCCAAACTCTTCAGAATCATGTGTTCTCTCTGCTTTTGTTTGCCTTCTGGCGTCTTTTTCATCGTTTTTGGAGCTTCACCTGCAATGCAATGATGAGAAAAAAAGAATGTTTAACAGGTATTCAACAATAATTCATTGATAATAAGTAAAAATTAATGTAACAAGAGAAGATTCATCCGCCGCCAACACTGTGATCTTCGGAATAACAGCCGGATTTCCGAAGATGCTTTAATAATTATCTCATAATTAATCACTTTAATCAATCACACACAACCCTGTAATACATTTGTACTGATCATAAATTATGTCGCATGAATATTATCTGCAATGTTATTGACTATTCCTCATCATAACCTCCTTTGCGCTGTTAAAAGCCTCGGTCCAAATTTCCAATGTCTTCAATATGATTATATTTATTATCATGTTTGAAACATGTTTAATTGAGACAATTGACGGTTTATCAGATGTCATGGTGTTCAATTTTATGTTTTTTTATTGAGGTAGAAAATAACAAAATGAAGTATATATAACCGCACAAACCATAACAGCTGTCGCGTGGGGTGGGGGGCGAATAAGAATTATTAATTTGTTATTTAATCAATTAATAATGAATGTACAAACGAAGAAAATATGTAATTCATGATGTACA
>NW_021681398.1:0-1772 GCF_001412515.2 Diachasma alloeum
TTCGGCAGGAGTATTACACATACGACATCGCTCGAGATCAATTATCTTAATTATCTCACTGTAACAAAATTACAATGGGTATTTTGAAGCATTATTAAAATTTTATTATTCTTCAAAGAGTGTGTTGGAAGTTTCAAGCTCGCCCTATAGATCGAATATGTTGATTCATCTACAAAAAAGAGGGATTTCAAGAGGAAATTGTGATGGGCATTATACTCTCAGGGTAAATTTTATACAGAATAAAAGTATTCGATAATTGCTTCTGACGTTGTTCATTGTCAAGATAATCATACAATAAATAAGAGAGGGCATAACGCATTTCCATGTGGGATTATTGTATTAATGAAAGCCTCCAGGAGAGGAAATCATTTCCTGTTATCTTCTAATGTCTCTCGATCAATCAGTATTCTCTAAATAGAATAGTTAATCAGTTATCTACCTATAAAAATATTTTTTTTCTTATTGTAGATTGGAGAAATATCGTCACTTCAATCGTAATTATCTTTAAAATAACGGGTTTCAGAAGAATTTTTCGACAGATATCCTTGGAGGAGGCTTTCAAGTTCTATGAAAGAAATCATTTCGATTTTTCCTTCTCAACCGACGAGTCCCCGCAGTTGAAACAATTTTTTTCCTTATCCATAATTCCCTTCAGGTCAAGAACAGCGGCTTTCGACGATTGAATTCCTCTGTGAGAATTAAATTTATGAATAGATTCAGGACTAAAATCATATCAAACTATATCTCTTTTTATTCAATTTGCATTACAAAACAATTGAAGGAAATGCGAACTTTTGGTGAGAAAAATATTAGAATTTCCTCGAAAAAGATATTCGTTAAAATTTCTCATTCCAGTTAATCAACAAAGATTTTAGATTAATTCACTCTTTGAACAAACAACTATCAGTAATAATTATATTATTACATATAAACTGTCATTAATCTATAAATTTTGGCGAGGTAGAACACTGAATTATCAAAAATACAGAACCTTACGTTTCCTGCTGATTCATTATATAAATTGCACAATTAGGTTGTATTCTAGGATTTCCTCTCACAGGCTCGACTTTACTGTGCAACCCATTATGTATCTCCCAGCTCCCAGACTGACGTCGACAGTAAGCGATGAAGTGATCCTCCTTTGCAGAATAATGGATGATTCCAGCCAATCTGCAAATGATAATTATGTCATCAATAGTTTTTATTTATTAATTACCAATGCAAAGAACATCGAATGAACAAATAATAAATCACATCATACCTGTATTCACGATTGAATGTTAAAGCTTGAGGCACATCATATAGGTCGCAAGTTGCAGCAGATTCTTTCGCTGATTGTCTGACATCGAGCTCTAAGTAAACATGGGCATTGGAGATATTTTCTTCCTGTTTTGATGCCCCGCAAGAACACTGTACATTCCAAAGCTTCGGATAATATGCCAATGTTCTTTGTAAGTGACTGTATCCCCAGTGTTTCGTTGATTGAAGGTCAGGGCACCAGGAAGGAATGCTTCGTTGTTTGTTCCCACACTGTGGGTTAGAGCAGAGTATACTTCTCATGATACTGGGGTCTTTACACATTAATGATGACCACACGAAGTGAGGATTACCGTGAGCATTAATTGTTTGTACAAACTTCGAGGTCAGAACGCCGTTGTTAGCCTTGGGAGGATAGAGTGGAAGCAAGAGCTGTGCTCGTTTAGTATAAATCTCTTTACATGGTCCTTTATCTCGAAACCTCACAATAAATTCAGCCAAAGGACTCGTTGATT
>NW_021681399.1:0-1794 GCF_001412515.2 Diachasma alloeum
GAGAGAGAGAGAGAGAGAGATTGGGAGAGAGAGCGAACGGCTGACGAAAGACCTCAAATGATTCTTTTTCTCGCATCCAGTCCGTGACGATCCACACGCCCGTGCGCGCATGCGCAAATAGTCTGAACAATACTGCAGGGAGTGGCGGTGAGACGGAGACTTCTCTCTCGCATAAAAGGTTCTCATTCACGGCGCCGGATTTAGGGATTGATGCTAGAAAATTGCGTTCAACTTTGAATCCATAGGAGATNCATCATTCCTGATTTCAAGACATTCCTTTGATTTTCAGGATCATGTCACTAGAAATTTTTTACAAAATGACTTAATTTTAACATTGCTTGCTCATTGCATTTCAGAAATGCAGCTGCCTAAAAAAGACACGTCGATTCCCAGGGACAACGTTTTTTTTTCTCGGTAAATACAATAGAGAGAAGTGTCAGGGTACAGTGAATAAACTTCACTCGTCAAAAACTCCATAATGGCAGAGTTAAATTCCCTGATTTTTTTTCACTCNTGCTAGAAAATTGCGTTCAACTTTGAATCCATAGGAGATGCGCGGGTATGATCAAGACAAAATTTGTGGTAAATTTTCTAATAAAAAATATGGAAAAAAAAAAGAAATTCATTGATTCAATGTCAAGATATAAATAGCAACATATATTAGATTCGCTCTGAATAAATAAACAAGCTATTGAAAAAAAAAACACTGATATTCCGAATTACAAAAAAAAAAATTTATCAACTTCAATTTTTTTAATGGAACACATTTTTTTTCCCATCTGATCTTCACGCGGCTCTGGGGGATTAACGGTTGCGAATAGGGATAAAGTGCCCTCAACATTTTTTGTGTAGAATTTTGATCTCTACAACTTTATGTAGTACGTTTTTGGACGCACAGCGCGTTATTCACGAGTTATTTCGAAAAAACTGTTTTCAGGGGTAGTTTTTTGGCTTTTTCAACCCCCGCACAAACTTGGGGAACCTTAAATATCCGCCATTAGTTTCATACGCCCAAATCACAAATTCCATAAAAAATGGAGCCTGTATCGCAAACATTCGTATGTTAGACCGACGTTCATTGGACTAGTCGGAGATCCGTTCGGGGTTTCTCCGCGCTTTTGAAAATTCATTCCTCCGCTCCTACTTGAGATTAAGGAATGAAACCGCCGTCATTTATTGAGAATTTAATTCTCTATCGATCGGCATCGGTTTCATTCCTTCATTTTCATTAGGGGGGGAGAAATGAATTTTCAAATCGTGAAAGCCCCTTCGGGCTCACTCGACGTCGGAAAGCCGTTCGGGGTNATTGGGAACGCATCTCTGTTATCGACTGTTTCCATGTTAATAGATGAAAATTTCTTTACCCACAGAGACGGCCTCTCGATTAGTTCATGCGCGCCACCGCTATGAAACTCTGATCCAAAGAGGATAGACCTGTGTAGAGGCCCGGATCGGGGGATATGACTGACTTCAATAATTTTAGTTGGTACCCCACGGGAAAGGCGGCGTCCCGGTCGAATTGTCGGTAAATGTGAGTCGGGTTGCGTGACTAACTCGGCAGTAGCAGTCCTGCTGTGACAGGGTCAAGTACGTAGAAGGATTTTTGCCCACCTTGTACTCAATGTTTACTTTATGTTTTTCAGTTGATTTATTCACCCACNACCAAATCACAAATTCCGTAAAAAATGGAGCCTATATCGCAAACATTCGTATGTTAAACCGACGTTCATTGGACTAGTCGGAGATCCGTTCGGGGTTTCTCCGCGCTTTTGAAAATTCATTCCTCCGCTCCTA
>NW_021681399.1:2044-3538 GCF_001412515.2 Diachasma alloeum
TCGGTAAGCTTTGGTTTCATTACTTCATCTCAATTAGGGAGGGGAGAAATTAATTTTTGAATGAGAAGAACTTGTTCGGAGTTACTGCGCGCTTTAAAAATTCATTCCTCCTCTCCTAATAGAGATTAAGAAATGAAACCACACGATTTTAAAATTCATTCCTCCTCTCCTAATAGAAATTAAGCAATGAAACCGCTGTCATTTATTTAGAACATAATTCTCCANGATTTAAGATTGGGAACGCATCTCTGTTATCGACTGTTTCCATGTTAATAGATGAAAATTTCTTTACCCACAGAGACGGCCTCTCGATTAGTTCATGCGCGCCACCGCTATGAAACTCTGATCCAAAGAGGATAGACCTGTGTAGAGGCCCGGATCGGGGGATATGACTGACTTCAATAATTTTAGTTGGTACCCCACGGGAAAGGCGGCGTCCCGGTCGAATTGTCGGTAAATGTGAGTCGGGTTGCGTGACTAACTCGGCAGTAGCAGTCCTGCTGTGACAGGGTCAAGTACGTAGAAGGATTTTTGCCCACCTTGTACTCAATGTTTACTTTATGTTTTTCAGTTGATTTATTCACCCACTAATNTAATTCTCCATCGATCGATATTGCTTGCATTCTTTCATCGTAATTAGGGGGGGAGAAATGACTTTTCCAATTGGGGGAGGCCCTCCGAAGAGCCGTTCGGGGTTANACTTCAATAATTTTAGTTGGTACCCCACGGGAAAGGCGGCGTCCCGGTCGAATTGTCGGTAAATGTGAGTCGGGTTGCGTGACTAACTCGGCAGTAGCAGTCCTGCTGTGACAGGGTCAAGTACGTAGAAGGATTTTTGCCCACCTTGTACTCAATGTTTACTTTATGTTTTTCAGTTGATTTATTCACCCACTAATTATTATTAAGGGATGAAACAAAGACTGTTCAATGGAGAATTAAATTCCCCATCCATCAACCCCCGTTTCATCCCTTAATCTCTGCAATAAAAAAATTAATAGTGCGACGAAAATCACGGCGCTATAAGAAGCTCAATGGTTTTCCGGCGCAGAGCGCTTCTCCATTAATTCGCCTGCTAATTAAAAAATGGTCTCTTTTCTCCTAATTTATATTAAGGAATGAAACCAACGCTGTTCGATGGAGAATTAAATTCCCCATCCATCAACCCCCGTTTCATCTCTTAATCTATGTAATAAAAAAATAAAAACTGCGACGAAATTCGCGGCGCTATGAAAAACTCAATGGTTTCTCGGCGCAGTGACTCCCGACAACTCGCCCGCTAATTCAAAAATCGTATATTTTCTCCTAATTAATATTAAGGAATGAAACCAATGCTGTTCGATTGAGAATTACATTCCCCACCCAACAACTCCCGTTTCATCCCTTAATCTCTCTAATGAAAAAATTATAACTGCGACGAAAGTCGCGGCGCTATGAAAAACTCAATGGTTTCTCGGCGCAGTGACTCCCGACAACTCGCCCGCTAATTAAAAAATC
>NW_021681399.1:4473-4658 GCF_001412515.2 Diachasma alloeum
CACTGCGCCGAGAAACCATTGAGTTTTTCATAGCGCCGCGACTTTCGTCGCAATATTAATGTTCTTATTACAGAGATTAAGGGATGAAACGAGAATCGTTGGGTGGGGAATTTAATTCTCCATCGAACAGCGTTGGTTTCATTCCTCAATATTAATTAGGAGAAAAGAGACGATTTTTTAATTAG
>NW_021681399.1:4768-16095 GCF_001412515.2 Diachasma alloeum
GCAGGACTGCTACTGCCGAGTTACTCACGCACCCGACTCACATTTACCGACAATTCGACCGGGACGCCGCCTTTCCCGTGGGGTACCAACTAACATTTTTGGAGTCAGTCAAACCCCCCGATCCGGGTCTCTACTCAGGTCTATCCTCTTTGCTCTGATCGAACAGTTCCAATAAGCCTGAGCAATCTTCCCTATTATCTCTGATCGAACAGTTCCCATAAGCCTGAGCAAACTCCCCTATTATCTCTGTTAATTATCTCCCACCCCCCTGCAAACGGCTCCGAACTTCTTTTATGGGCGTCAGTATTCTTTGTTCCAATTCCATTTAGCTTATTCCTTGTTGCTAATATCTGTTGGTTATCGCTTTGTTTTTTGATTGTGCGTCGGCCTCAATTGCGGTTGGTGAAATAAAAATGTTTTGTAAATAAAAGTATACCGAAAAAAAAAAAATTAACATTTCCTCACATGGCCCACTCGATAGAATAATAGAGAGAAAGAAACGAGAAAATGACAATTGCAGTTATAATTCAACGTCATCGAAGTCATCTAGTGCATCAGTTTTACTGATTGAATTAATGAAAAAATGATAATAAATCATCAGTATCGTCATAAACGTCTAGCGGCCGTCAATTTCAGGAAGCTCCATGTGCAGCAGTTATAATAGCAATGGACTTGTGACAGTGGCGTGAAAATGGCGACTTGGTAGAGAATGGCAGGACGACGATCAGGCTTGGTGAATGCCGATTCCCTCGTTGGCTCTATTGGAGAAGATCCATTGAGGGAATTATTTGAGGCATGTAAAAATGGTGATTTAATGAAAGTTAAGAAATTAGTTAATCCGAAGACTGTTAATGCGAGGGATACGGCTGGACGCAAGTCAACTCCTCTTCACTTCGCAGCTGGTGAGCAGGGAAAGCGTTCCTTTTTTTTGTATTTATTTTTTACAGAGAAATGTGTGTCTCAGTTCCAAAGAGTGGATTATTGTTAAACGAAACTTGATAAAAATTATAGAAGTGAAAAAGCTTGCTCAATTACAGGGTATGGAAGGAGGGAGTTGGTGGAGTTTCTACTGTCAGCAGGTGCCTCGATTCAAGCTAGAGATGATGGAGGTCTTCATCCTCTTCATAATGCTTGTTCTTTTGGGCATTCCGATGTTGTTAGATTACTCTTAGAAGCTGGAGCTAATCCTAATACTAGGGATAATTGGAATTATACTCCACTGCACGAAGCAGCTATCAAGGTAATTAAAAAATAATAAAATAATAAAAATGGATTGTTTGATACTACAATGAATTTTTTATTCATAGTTTATATGGAATTTGAAGTGAAGAGCTGCACATAGTGAAAAAATTATTTCTGGCAAAATAATATTTGGCTGTTTGGGTAGTAGTAAATCATTTTTGAAAGATGCAGTTCTGCAGATTATCTATTTCCAGGTGTAAAATTAGGTTCAATGTCTCACAATTATGATGTTTGTCTATTATAGAATGATTATGTTGTGTCTGACGTAACATAAACCCTTGGATAATTATTAAAATCACAAATTTCTTCACTCAGACTTTTTCGGTCTGAAGAGTTGCAACTTTTCTTTATTTCTTCCGAATAAATATTATTTTTATAGAAATAATTTTTTCTCTTAATCTAGGATGTTTAAAACGGCCTTTATTCGAATTGCTATATTTTCAGTTTTTTTCTTGAATTTCGCTGAAGTACATCGCAATGTTTGTTCATGGAAGAATTCGGATTTCATATGTGGACATCCGGATAAAAAGGGACCACTTTGTCGATTTTAGGTTCAGAAATAATGGCAGTTTCCTAATTACAGTTCAGATTTGTTTTTTTTTTCATTGTTTAAAAATGTTCATTACAAGTACGTCTTTTCATTTTTTGAAAAAAAGAGACCTCTGTCATATTCTGAGAAGACCCGGGAATTTTTTAATTTTTCAACGATTTACCTCATTCTATGGTACATGGGTGGAAGGGAATTAACCTTCCTTTTCCTTTATAAAAAAAGACTCGGATTATAAGGCGCGCTACGCGCACTCAGCACAGAGTTTCTGCATCTCCATAATTTTGCCTTTAATTAGCCCTAGTCTTATAATTTTTACGGAAATGTCTCGATTTCCATTTTCTATTCACAAGATACTACTCGCCGCATTGTCCATGAATCATATGTTTTTACAACTTTAAGTGAACGTGGATACTTGGTAGGATCAGAAATTTTCAGCGGAAATGATGGAATTAACCTTTTTTGGTAGTGTTAATTCATCTTGCAGAGTCTCAATGAGGTGTATGTGCAATAGATCACGCTTTTCCTATTAATTTTTTGACTGCCAATTGAATCAATTTTTGGCTTTTTGTTTTTCATTTCAAAATCGCGAGCAGTGATATGTACACTGTCTGGAACAATTTGATCTTCTGTTATACTTTCATCGATTTTTTAATTTCCCGACCCGAAGGGAGTTATTGTAATGATCCCGAAAAACGAATGTGGAAATTTCATGATTTCTCCACGTTTCATGACCCTTTATAAACTCTCCCGACCCTTTTTGGAGACCGGTCTGTATGTGCGGATGTGTGTGTGTGTGTGTGTGTGTATGTATGTACGTAAACAAAATTTTGCCCAACGATCTCTCTCGAACAAACGATGCGATTCAATTTTTTTTGTAATCAATGCATCTTCATGGAACTTAGAACTGATTAGATTCTGAAGAACATCGTCTTAGCGGTTCTTTAGATATTGCAGTAAAACTAGTAAATCAACGTCGAAAAATCACATTTTTTTACAATTTTGACTTTCTCTCAAAGTAATGATGGGATCGATTTCTCTCCATCATAATCGATGGAGCTTTGTGTACCTAAGACTGGAGTGAAATTCCTGCAAAATTGTCTCAGCGGTTCTGGAGTTATTCAAACATGAATTTTTAACTTCCCGACCCGCGGGGAGGAAGTTATTGCAATGACCCCGAAAATCGAATGTGGAATTTTGATGATTTCCCCAAATTTCTCGACCTCCAGAATCATCCTGATACATTTTTGAAGACATGTGTGTGTGTGTGTACGTATGCGACCAAAATTTTGTCCGACGATATCTCCTGAACGAATGAAGCGATTGATTTTTTTCTTCCTTCAAACGATGCGTGTTCATGTAACTTAGAACTGTTTAGTTTATGAAAAATTTGACTCGACGGTTTTTTATTTATCCGCATAAAACTTGTAAAAAAATGCCAAAAAGCGTTCATTTCACAGAAATTCGACCATTTTACCTAAGGCAACGATGGGATTTGAATTAATTTTGTGTAATCGATGCGTCTCCACATAACTTGATTCTCATTTGATTTTGAGCAAAATCGTCTCAGTGGTTGTTGAGTTTTTTAAATAAAACTTTCGAATTTTGCAATTAAAAAAAAGGGAAAGTTGGAAAATTTTAGTGCGTTAACTTTGAAGTTGCAAATTTTTAAGTGGATCAACTTCGGAGTTGAGAGAATTTTGAAGTGGGTCAAGTAAAAAGTGGGTTCAAATCAAACTTGATTGAAGTGTGAGTTAACTTAAATTGCAAATGCGTTCTTTGCGAAATCACCCTAAGGGTAATGCCACAATGGATGCAACGCTAAACGCATGCAACGCATGAAATAATTATCCAACTGTTTTGCGAGTATTTCTGACAATGACTAGCGTTGCGTATAGCGTGCGCCGCATTCACTGCGGCATGACCCCAGCGTCAACAAAAACAAATAGTCGGGAAGTTATTGGTTAGACTTGTAATGGGTCACACCCAATTCCACCAACCCCTACCGATCACACCCCAAAAAGGGAGCGCGCGAATCGCGCGACCGGGCCTTATTTTCTTGAATTGTCCTCATCATCATTTCTAATAGTCAGTTATTACTCGGACTTGGTAATGTTTAATAGTCAAATTATATTCCATGAGTCCTGCTATCGACTGACAACAATGGTCGCCTTACAAAATCGGTATTTATTTTTAGGCCCCTTTGAACTTGTCCGAATTGAACCGTCGAATTAGCTCAGGAAGTCTGAGGAAATTTGTTAGCAATCATTGCCTGCATTGGTGGAATTTTACCTGCAATTTATTGGCGAAACACTATTGAGGTGATGCGACAATTAATTGTTATGCGTGATTCGAGCTTCCCCGAACATATTTTTCGTATATTTATAACTGGATCACATATTTCGGCGGCTCCATAACACTTAATCGACAATGAATTTTTTACTTTGGGTTATTTCTATAATCGGGTTTTTTTTAAAATAATGAAGCAGATCAGTGTGAGTATCAGTAGTTGACTTGAATTGAAATATTTGAATATATCTATATTCTTCAACTTTGACTTATTGATCAACAACTCATTGTGGAAATAACGGCGGACCTTGAACAATAATATAACTATCATTGCCTTAAACAGCTATGTGAAATTTTGTATAAGCAGCTCGAATTATTTTCGACTCAGTCTCAATACAAGTTATCTGTATACCATCTTCCTGTATCAAAAGAATAAAACAATGGATTAATCCATAGTTTCACTATCTTCCACAACTCACAGTTTTCAACCTTTCATGATCTTTGACATACGTTTCTGGTATTTATCCATCCCCTGTAGTTGAAAAACAACTACCACTTCATGAGACTGTGTGAATTATAAGGGTTATAAAACAAGTCACATCTTGCTGAGAATGTTGACCTTTACACCGAACTTCCAGTCTGTGGGACTGCTTTAAAAACTTTCAGTGTATAACTATTGATAAATGTAAGAAAAAAATGTCAAACTTCCAGTAGCTTCTTATTTCATCGGTTACAATTGATACAAACGTTTTTCATTTTTTTTTCATCTCAATAAATTCATGAAATCACCAATCTTTCTTCGAATTTATTCCCTGAGGGAATTGATCACAAATAATAATTATCACCAATTGTTCATAATGAATGTCACGTCTTTGTTAGTTCAATAATCGAGGGTTAACAGGCGAGATTTATATGAAAAATTGTTCATAACAAACACTTATGTATGAAGAAAAAAAATAAAATTAAATATACTCATACGTTTTGCCTCTTCTGTTCAACTCTTCCCTGTTTAACCTTTCCCTGTTTTAGCCCTCATTTGAACCTTCAGTTACAAAAAGTATCGATTTATTCGCTGAAACAAACGGGAAATGCGATACAGACGGAACAGCGGTCTGACAGAGCCCAGGGTATGCTAAACGTGCGTTTTCGGAGGGGTTCAGTGTAAAGGTTAAGGATAATTCTGATGGGCAGTCACTATTACTCAAATTTGTTATTCATTTTTTGTGCCTGAGTTTCTTCATACATAATATATCATTCACATCGAACAGGTTTTGGTTGCGTATATACTGTTAGCCACGGATGAAAGTTTAGCAGAAAAACCTAGGGAATTTGCTAGACCATTCTACTCGATTTCCATTGAACTTTCTATTAGTTTTTGGTCGATTTGATTGAAATGGTCAATCGAACATATTCTACAGAAAAAGTCAAAAGTATGAAATTTTTTTATACAACTTACTCTATTGACATATTTTCTACAGAATTTCCTCGGTCACATTTTCCAAGTTTGTTCGTTTGATTTTCTTGATGAGAAGAAAAGAAAAACAAGCAGCAAAACGCCGTTAACACCCCAGTCATTCAGGAGGAAATTCAAGCTGCGCTACGGGGTATGAAGAACCATGCTACTCCAGGCCCCGATGGCATCAACGCCTTTTGGTGGAAGAGGTTTACTTCTGTTCATAGCCATCTAGCTCGGATATTCACGTCATTTATCGATGGTAGTGCATTGCGTCCTGAGGGGTTGGTGGTGGGGAGAACTATGCTGCCCCCGAAGAAGGGAGACTTGTCTGATTCGGCAAACTATCGGCGTATCATGTATTTAAATACGCTCTACAAGCTCTTTACTGGGGTTTTAAATGAGCATATTTTGCATGACATACAACCAGTGTGGCAACAGATTTATGAATAGCGTGGAGCAAAGCGGTCGCTGTCAGGTTGCAAGGG
The DNA here is from genome assembly GCF_001412515.2 of Diachasma alloeum. Taxonomy (NCBI): domain Eukaryota; kingdom Metazoa; phylum Arthropoda; class Insecta; order Hymenoptera; family Braconidae; genus Diachasma; species Diachasma alloeum. Next base: position 10,788 of record NW_021681399.1, read on the forward strand.
GAGTTTGCTAGTCGATCGCTGCGTATGGCGCGATTCGATCCAATATCATCGTAACCTGTCGGTAGTCTGGGTCGACTATCGTAAAGCATTTGATAGCACGAGTCACCATCTCATATTTCTGCTATTGGAGTCTTGCGGTTGAAGATAATGTAGTAAGGTGCCTTAAAGATCTTGCGCCGCTTTGGAGAACGCGCTTCACCATAACATCTGGTGGGGGTGGGCTGACTTCAGGGTTGGTGCAATTCAAGAGAGTTTTTCAAGGTGATACCTTGAGTCCTCTCTTGTTCTGCATCTCGCTGATGCCCCTTTCTGTTGCTTTACGCTGTGTTGGTGAGTACCAAGCCAGGGAGACCTGGCGATAAGAGACATCAGGTTAGCCATATATTTTATATGGATGACCTGATATTATTTGCCTCAAGAGACCGACAGCTCAAGTTCCAGCTTGATGTTGTCGCGGTGTACTCTCGAGCAGTCGGTCTGAGTTTCGGGTTGGACAAGTGCGCAGTTTTCCACATGAAGAGGGGGAAGGTTGGGGATGGGATGAAGGATATTCATCTAGCGGATGGAAGCGTCATCGGACATCTTGGCGCCGAAGAGTCTTATAGATATATTGGCTTCAATCAGCGATCCGTTGTGGATACTGAGGCAGTCAAAGAGACTCTTCGTGAGGAGTATCGTCGGCGGCTTCGGAAAGTTTGGAAGTTCGAACTTTCCAGAAAGAACAAGGTAACCGCGACAAATATGTTCGCTGTGCCAATTCTTCTGTACTCCTTTGACGTGCTCAAATGAAGGAGGAGTGAGCTGAAACAGCTGGACCGAGATACTCGTAAGCTCATGAACATCCATCGGAGTCTCCATCCACGGTCTGTCCGCGGTTATACTTCTCGCGAGACAGTGGAGGGCGCGGGCTTCTCAGCTTAGAGTCTCCATGAGCGCCTGGTCCTTGGTTTGGCTTGTGACGTCATGAATGGCTTGGATCCTTTCTTGGAGTTTGTTCACGATCATGAACTTCATGGGATTCAAGCCTTTATCTGTAAGGCAGCCAATATCGCGGCTGAAGCTCTCGGTTTAGAATTTCGTCGGGGCCTGGATGGGCAGTTGGCTCATGATTCATTAGCCAGCATGGCTAAAATTCGGCGAAGAGCGATCATTAAGGAGGCGGAGCAGTCCAGCTTGCTCCGTCAGCACGTCGAAAAACCCATGCATGGCGTATTCTTCCGTCATGTGGAGGAGCAGGGTCTGTCCGTCCAGCTGACTTTCTCGTTCTTGAAGTCAGCTGGCTTGATGTCCGAAACTGACTGCACTCTCTTTTCGATTCCAATCCAGTTCACTATTTCACAAAGTCTTCCCATTTGTATTATCACCGATACCGCCTTACCTCACACGAAATTTGCATTTAATTCACTACTATACAAATTCAGTATTATGAAATTTGCATTTAATTTCCTTTTAATTTAGTATTAGTTATAATTTTGTGCTGATTCAATGTCAGAAAATGGTTATAATGTATATTTATCAATCGTAATGGCGGGCTTTTATGAATTGAGGGAAATTTGTTTGCTGAACTGACGGCAGCATGGTAATTGTATGTAAAATGTGAGTTATCGAATTGAAAATGGCGAATTAAATGTTATCTCTGAATTCTGGGGTGCTTTTCTTTGGAACTTGATATTGTTTCAAAAGAGGATGAAAGCTGAATGAAACCTCTAGCAAATTTGCCGGTGGTCATTTTGTACCTCGGGAATAATGGACGTGGGGGAAATTGTCGGTGGAAAAATTGTCAATGGATAAATTGTCGTCACTTATTTTCTTGCGGAAATTTTGTCGCAGAAATTTTGTCCGCGGATCAAACATTACGAACCAATTCCAAACAATGCTAATTATTTCACAAAATTTGAGATTTTTAACATCGACTTTACTATTTTTGCTTCCGAATAGAAATCTTGTATTTGAGCGATTTTTCGATTTTCTCATTTTTATGGCAAATGGCCTAGAATGTTACGAAACCCGAAGAAATGATGTTTTTATGGCCATGTCTGTAGGTATGTGTGTGACAACTTGGGTTTTTGGTGATCAATTTTTACAAAATTCAACTTAAATACGGTCAAATTTGTCGATTAAAGTGTGAAATTTTGGCTCATGGTAGCCATGATTAAGCTTCAATTTGGTGCGCAGTTTCAACCCGATAAGTCCAGTAATTCCTGAGAAATAACAACTTCTTTAAATTTCGTTATTCCTCAATATCTCAAAATCTACTCCACCGATTTAAATTTTTTTTCAATACACTTATCTCGATAGCCTTTATCTGGATTGATTGAAATATATATACCCGTTCAGACAAAATTTGAAGATATTGCCATTTTTTCATGAAAAATCTTGTTCACATCATAACTCAACAGTTCACTGTCCTTCAAGTTGGCAGTCCTAGGTACTCCAATCGGAACCAAAATATATGCAAAGTTAGGCGCTATTTAGGCGCTCTTTTGGTGCCAAATATTTTTTTTCGTGCTCTAATAGAATTTCTAAAAATTGCGTTTTTTAAATATGAGCATCAAATTAGCGAGAAAAGTGTGGAAAAAAACGATTAAAAAAATCAAATCTAGGGGATAATAAGGCGTTTTCTATGTGCTTTTGGATACTGGAGAGAAAACTCCAGAAAAATGTTTTTTTTTTTTTACAAAAACGGAACGGTTTGAAAGATGGGATGAAAGAAGTGTAGGGGCGAAAGGGATATGGGTACGGTGAATTCCTCAAATTATATGCTATTCGGTGAGACAAACCAAAAATTTGGTGCTCCACCTGTAGTCAAGTTTTTCAGAGGCTCAGTCGTGTCAAGAGGCAGGGTCATTGGACATAACTCCAGGAGTCTCAGAGTGTTAGAAACGCTTGGAGACGTTAAACGCTACCAAGTGGAGGCAATTTTTAATTTGGTGCTTCATCCGTCGTCCAAGTTTTAATAGTGACTTAGTTGAGTCAAGAGACAATCATTGGCCACGTTTTCAGCAGTCTCGGAATGGTGGACATGCTTGTAGACATTTGGCGCTCACGAATGAAGACAATTTGAAATTTGGTGCTCGGCCTCTGGACCGAGATCCAGTGGAAGCTCAGTCATGTCATAAGACAATGTCATTGGATATGTCTCCAGCCGTCTCGGAATGGTGGACATACTTGTAGACATTAGGTGCTCACGAATGATAATTTGAAATTTGGTGCTCCGCCTCTGGAACGAGATCCATCCGAAGCTCAGTCACGTCATAAGACAACGTCATTGGGTATGGCTCCAGCAGTCTCGGAATGGTGGATATGCTTGGAGACATTAGGCGCTCGCGAATGGAGACAGTTTGAAATTTGGTGCTCCGCCTCTGGACCGAGATCCAGTGGACGCTCAGTCACGTCATAAGACAAAGTCATTGGATATGTCTCCAGCAGTCTCGGAATGGTCGACATAATTGTAGATATTAGGCGCTCACGAATGAAGACAATTTGAAATTTGGTGCTCCGTCTCTGGTCCGAGATCCAGTGGAAGCTCAGTCACGTCATAAGACAAAGTCATTGGGTATGTCTCCAGCAGTCTCGTAATGGTGGACATGCTTGTAGACATGAGGCGCTTGCGAATGAAGAAAATTTGAAATTCGGTGCTCCGCCTCTGGACCGAGATCCATTGGAAGCTCAGTCGCGTCATAAGAAAAAGTCGTTGGGTATGTCTCCAGCAGTCTCGGAATGATGGACATACTTGTAGACATTAGGCGCTCACGAATGACAATTTGAAATTTGGTGCTCCGCCTCTGGACCGAGATCCATTTGAAGCTCAGTCACGTCATAAGACAAAGCCACTTGGTATGTCTCCAGCAGTCTCGGAATGGTGGACATACTTGTAGACATTAGGCGCTCACGAATGACAATTTGAAATTTGGTGCTCCGCCTCTGGACCGAGATCCATTTGAAGCTCAGTCACGTCATAAGACAAAGCCACTTGGTATGTCTCCAGCAGTCTCGGAATGGTGGACATACTTGTAGACATTAGGCGTTCACGAATGATGACAATTTGAAATTTGGTGCTCCTCCTCTGGACCGAGATCCATTTGAAGCTCAGTCACGTCATAAGACAAAGTCATTGGGTATGTCTCCAGCAGTCTCGGAATGGTGGACATACTTGTAGACATTAGGCGTTCACGAATGATGACAATTTGAAATTTGGTGCTCCTCCTCTGGACCGAGATCCATTTGAAGCTCAGTCACGTCATAAGACAAAGTCATTGGGTATGTCTCCAGCAGTCTCGGAATGGTGGACATACTTGTAGACATTAGGCGTTCACGAATGATGACAATTTGAAATTTGGTGCTCCTCCTCTGGACCGAGATCCATTTGAAGCTCAGTCACGTCATAAGACAAAGTCATTGGGTATGTCTCCAGCAGTCTCGGAATGGTGGATATACTTGCAGACATTAGGCGCTCACGAATGAAGACAATTTGAAATTTGGTGCTCCGCCTCTGGACCGAGATCCATTCGAAGCTCAGTCACGTCATACGACAAAGTCATTGGGTATGTCTCCAGCAGTCTCGTAATGGTGGACATGCTTGTAGACATGAGGCGCTCGCGAATGAACACAATTTGAAATTTGGTGCTCCGCCTCTGGACCGAGATCCATTCGAAGCTCAGTCACGTCATACGACAAAGTCATTGGGTATGTCTCCAGCAGTCTCGTAATGGTGGACATGCTTGTAGACATGAGGCGCTCGCGAATGAACACAATTTGAAATTTGGTGCTCCGCCTCTGGACCAAGATCCATTGGAAGCTCAGTCACGTCATAAGACAAAGTCATTGGGTAAGTCTCCAGCAGTCTCGGAATGGTGGACATACTTGTACAGTGTGTCCCAGAGGAATGTGTGAAAACTAAACTCACCTGCTGACTCATCCAAAATAACTTTGACTCTCTACGTTTGTGTTACGTTTACTAGGGGCCAATCAGTTTTATTCGCACTGTGGCAGGAGCCTTAGTTTGTTAGCAGTAATGAGTGATTTGACAATTCAAGAAAAAAGATATCTCATCGAGTGCTTCTATTCGATAGGGAAAAAATACTGTGAAGCTTAGTAGAGTAGTAATACGGGTTCTGGCACAACGTTTTTGTCGTCGACCTGGTCGTTGGGGCCCAGTAGGGGGGTCAGATGGAAGTGGGTGGGTGGATGGTTGATTACTTCGCGGGGTCGCGGTTCAATTCGCGGTTTGATTCGCGGGGTCGCGGTTTAATTCGCGGTTTAATTCGCGGTTTGATTAATTAATTCGCGATTTTTTCCCTCGAAGTGA
>NW_021681399.1:16725-17701 GCF_001412515.2 Diachasma alloeum
ATTCGAAAGAAATTAATGCATTATTGAAGAGGAGTGCGAGTCATAGTGAGAAAAGACGTTTAACTCACATGTTAGGACGACTGAAAGCGTTCTACGCAAGATTCAGAAACTTGGAAGTGCTAGGAGGAGACTTAAGGGGTAATTTAACTGATAGAGTCCGATGGGAGGACTTACAAAGTGTTTTTGAGGGTCGTATGAGAACAGGAGTGATTATTAACGTGAAAAATCCAGACATACCCAAATTTTTAGATGATGCTAGACGAATGCTCTGTGTACGTTTGAAAAATGCATTGAAACAAGAAGGAAGTTTGAAAGTGAATGTAGTGTTAACGTGTAAATATGAAATTAATAGAGATGAACATCTCATTGAAGAAGAAAAATATTTCAGTACCAAGAATGAAATAATTCTTGATTCAACTGATATTAGACAGTGGTTTGATGAACACATAAAAGAAAAACTTCTTGTGAAAGCGGATGAGTTCCAGGAAAAAGACTCAGGCTGGAGATTAGTTGACGTCATTAATTTAGAAGTGAACATAAATAAATATAATCCATTGCGCGGAGGATCCAGCTTCGTTGAACTACCTGAATGGATTAAAAAGAAACATGCTGTCGTGAACGTTCAAAATAAAGACGATGCCTACTGCTTCTTATGGTCCATTATGGCCGCCCGCTGTAACGTTCGAAATAAGCAACGAACAAACTCATACCCAGCTTTCAGCACTGTCATGAAAAGCTTTGATAACTTCAATTACCCCATGGCATTAAAAGACATTCCCAAGTTCGAGAAAATGAACGAATTGTCGATTAATGTATATGGAATCGACAGTAACGAAGAATCAGAAAAAATGGATTGTGCCCCTTTATTTGAGCAAAAATCTCCCAGCCACACTGCAAGAGGAAGAAAGAACAATTCACCTTCTCATGATTGAAAAAGAAGACATCCTCGATGGTGAACAGGAAAGAATTCATCACT
>NW_021681399.1:17711-19254 GCF_001412515.2 Diachasma alloeum
GATCTAAAAACCGACGTATTGTTGCTAGCAGATATTTTCCAGAATTTTCGAGAGAGTTGTTTCACCGCATACAACTTAGATCCTCTTCATTATTATACAGCACCAGGACTGGCTTTTGATGCAATGTTAAAAATCACTGGAGTTCAACTGGAATTATTTCAAGACCCTGAGATGTTCCTTTTCATTGAGAAAGGCATTAGAGGAGGACTGTCGCAGTGTTCTAACCGATATGGAAGGGCAAATAACCCCTACATGGGTGCTAATGAGTATAACCCAGAAGAAGAGAAATCATATTTGATGTATCTAGATGTGAATAACTTATATGGAGCAGCAATGAGTCATCATTTGCCGAGTGGGAATTTCTGTTGGATGGAAGATTGGTCATCCCTCAACATCCTGAACATTCCAGATGACTCAGAGACTGGATACATCCTGGAGGTTGATCTGGAATACCCGCAGGAATTGCATGAAGAGCATAAAGATTTACCATTGTGCCCGGAACACATAATCCCTCCAAACGGTCAGGCCAAGTTACCAAAATTATTAACCACGTTGAACTCCAAAAAAAATTATGTCATTCATTATAAAAATCTCAAACAATATTGTAGTTTGGGCTTAAAAATCACTAAAATTCATAGAATCTTGAAGTTTTCTCAAAACTCGTGGTTAAAAAATTATATTGATTTAAATACTAATTATCGAAAAAATTCTCAGAATGACTTTGAAAAAAATTTTTATAAATTGATGAATAACGCGGTTTTCGGAAAAACAATGGAAAATGTTAGGAAACATCATGATGTGAAACTCGTATCAAGATGGGATGGACGATGGGGTGCTGAGAGTTGGATATCGAAACCCAACTTTCATAGTAGTATTATTTTCGATAAGGATTTGGTAATAATCCAAATGAGCCGAACGAAAATTAAATTTAATAAACCAATATACGCAGGCTTTAGTATTCTAGATATTTCTAAAACATATATTTATGATTTTCACTATAATTATGTGAAAAAAACTTTTAAGGATAGGGCAAAACTATTGTACACAGACACGGATAGTCTTATTTATCATTTCAGAGTAGAGGATATTTATGAAATTATGAAAAATGATATTGATAAATTCGACACTTCTGATTATCCAGTAAATAATGTATGTAATATACCTCTAAAGAATAAGAAGAAATTAGGTGTAATGAAAGACGAAAATCATGGCAAGATTATGACTGAGTTCGTGGGGCTCCGAGCAAAAATGTATAGTTTTAAAGTGTCTGGTGAAGATCGAGAAAAATCGCGGGCCAAAGGAGTGAAAAAATCAGCATTGAAACGTATTACATTTGAAGACTATAACGCCTGTTTGAACCAACATAAAAATGTGTGGATGTCACAGAATATGATTAGATCGATCAAACACGATGTGTTCACGATCAATCAAACTAAACTAGCTCTGAGTTGGCATGATGATAAGCGCATTCTCCTGCCAAATACGACAGATACTTTGCCTTATGGTTTTAAGAATAATAATATTGTAAATAATTTGTAAAAAA
>NW_021681399.1:20535-20718 GCF_001412515.2 Diachasma alloeum
ATCCGACCATAATCGTGTTGAGTTTCATTCAAGGAATGGAAAAATGTCTCTGAAATTATCCCCAGAAATCCTGAGGGTACATATTTCTTCTCACTCATTGATTCATTCATGAAAAAGAGGAATTGATTGATATGTTTTTCCACATTCTCCTCTTTCATCAACAGATTTTCCGCTTGAAGAACG
>NW_021681400.1:0-6160 GCF_001412515.2 Diachasma alloeum
CACGGAGAAAAAATTCAAGTAAAAATTACTATGCTAGCCGAATAATGGTGTAGCATTCTTCCTTTCTAGTTTATTTTATCAAGACAATTGAAAAAAAACTAAAATGTCAACAAGAAAAATTCTTGTCTCACTTATCAAATTTTATTTAGTAGCATGGTAATTTATTCCAGGTCAATCGATTTTATACCCCTGTCGAATAAAAAAAGTTACCCGGAAAACAAAAAATAAAAGATCCTTCAATGTTATTTATTAATTTTCCAATAATTTTTATTGAGTTGATACTTTCATTTTTTGTCTTGTGAGACAGATGAATTTTTACTCTTCCATCCATTCAAAATGTGACAGAAAAATACACGATTTTTGCTAAGCTGCGCATGCAATTTTTACCATGCTGCACATTAGAAAATCATCCGACCGTCGGGTAAGCGTCCGTCGATCATCTCCGATTTTATTCGCGACCTTTCGGCCTCGGAAATGTCCGAGCACCCCCGAAAATGCACGTATAAAAACCGTTGGTTATTCGCAGTGCGTACCGTGTGAGGATTAAGTGGACGCTGCAAATTTTTGCTTTATTTACCAAAATAATTGGTGAAATCCTAATAAACTTCGACGTAAGTATAATTATTGTTTTCTTCTTTTTCTTCAATTATTTTTTTCAATTTTTTTGCCATGAAACAGATCTAAGCACGTGGTTATTGGCATGGCGAAAAATTGCGTTATTAATTAGGTTAAACACGTGGTTTCATCTCCATAAATCGCAACACTGTTTGTCCTGTGCATCGTTTGTATTTGTTTCTTTTTTTTACAGAAAGTTATCAATATGGTAAGGGCTTTATTTACACATTTATTTTCTTTCTCCATACGGATGGTATACATAAATCATACAAAATTATCTTTTCATTTTTGACTGAGTCCTGGATCCTCTTCTCGCATGCTTTTTGTAGTCTCTCGTTGGTAATCTAAAAAGTAGATATCCTAGTTGTTTCTGACTTGAAATTATTTCCAGGCTGATCCTGCATACTTCAATCACCCACGTATTACCAACAATGTAAGTAGGAAGTGAATTGATTGAAAAACAAATTTTAGTCCTGTTTCTAACCTGAATTTTTTTTTGTCTTACAGCCAATTTATCAATTACTGCTTGACAGTACTGACGGGAAGACTATCATAGCTGCATACAGGAACGATGGAAGTCTATCGAAAAATACTCGATGTTTGCTGACTCGCCTGGTCATCGCACAGGAGAAAGATCGACAGTTCAGGGACGTTTTTCGACAAGAAGGAATTACCTACTTGAGACAATTCAAGTATGTATCTACTAATTATTGGTAATTATAATCTATCTGTGAGTTGCAATTATAAATATTAATTTTATTTGCAGGATAACGTCTGCTAAGTTCACCACTTGGGCCACACAGATTGCAGAAGTGTTCATTGGTGAAAGCGTTTTCGTCTATTATACTCCATTCCGGATGGAAAATGGAATTAAAATAGACCCAACAGGACTTCTTTATGAACACTACCATTACACCAAGAAGAAGTTAAGGAAGAAAAACCTACTTCAGCAGGTTGCACCACGGCGAAACGCTCCAGTAGCTGCCCCTGAAGTCCCAGGTTAGATTTATTAGGATTAAGGCCAGGGTGTATTATTTTTAGCATGTTATCGCCATTGTTTTTTCAATTTTTTGAGGGAAACCGTACACTCCAAAAAATTCTTCACTGCCCTCCACATAGGCAACAAATGAACAAAAAACTCTCTTTGGCGAGATTCGTCATATTTTTTAGAATTTTTCAATTCCACTTTTATCATCAACTGGCCATAATTTGCAACGTAAAATTGGAAATACACATGAGACATCCAGCTGTCATTTCTATGGGGAATTGATGTGTGTGAAGTTGTACGATTATCTTTGCACAGATTACACCTCGAATGACAGTTTGATGCCTTAAAGTGTATTTTCCATTTTACGTCGCTAATTATCGCTGTTTTGTAGTAAAAGTGTAATGGAAAAATTCCTAAAAATATTACGAATCTTGCTAAAGAGAGTTTTTGGTTACTTATTGTCTATGTGCAGTACACCAGAGGATTTTTGCTGAGTGCATGATTTCCCCTCATAATGCTGGATGACAGATTGTAGATAACGTATGAAAGATAATACACCCGGGCCTTAATTAACATATTTCGGATTTAATTCTGAGGAAATTTTGAGTGTTTTTTTCTGTTTAATTATCACCTGGATAAACTATGAAGAATTTTTGATAATTAAACCTCAAATCGTGTTTCTATAGTTGGTGCCACTGAAGGCAAGGAATGGCTGAATGCACATACGTCTCCAGAAGACAGGGTGAAATTTAACTGGGAAATATCTCGTCCAGCACGTCACGAGTTATTGGAAACCGGTTGCTCTGTGCACGACTATTACCAAGACTTGCCGTGCTTAAAGATCCAGTTAGGGGTTGAATTGGTAAGTGCTTTCATAACAATTAAATAATCAAAAGTTGATCAGAAATATGAATTAAATTATTTTCTTCCTCTGTAGCTTCTGTCAGACTTTGATCATTTATACCCCAATCGACAAAACGAGTTCTTCGACAAATGGGAGACTGTGAGGAATCGTGTGTTGGAGGAGTTAAAGAAGTGCAAGAGTATTCCCGAAGCTGACAGAGTGTTGTTGAGTGCAGAGGACTTATTACAGCGTACGTTGGTTCAACTCTCTGTCTCCTTTCTTTACCCCCCCCCCCTCTTCTCTGTATCTGCCTTCTTTGCTTAGCAGCAAAATTCCCTCACTATCTCTTTCGTTTCCTTATTTTTTCATGTTTTGCTCTCGTTTTTTTTCGATCAGTCTCTCTCAATTGATCCGATTGAGTTTAATTGATAATATAGAATTGAATTCTGCTTTTAGATAACCTAGACACTCTCATTCTCTATCTCCTCCCTGCCCTACTCTCCAATCCACCTGCAAAACGTCGACGAGATCAGGCAGTACCTAAAATTTCATTTAGAGAAAAACAAGACTCTTTTATACTCCACGTTGAGGTAACTATCGATTTCATAATTGTTTTGTGCGAGTCTGTTGAAACGTTATTCTTTTCAGACGCCAGACAATATTCAGCCAGCTATAGAACGACAGTTGGGAATTCTCCGCGCTGCAAACTTGACTCTTCAGCCATTGCCAGTCATCGTGGGTCCCCTAGCCAATGTAGAAAGTATTTATGTGTACATTAATGACACAGTGGGCAATCCAACGATCTACACTGTGGATTCAATTTTGCACGCGATTGATGTTACTCTGAAAATCTTCTTCGCCCTGAAATGCTCATATCCAGTCCGTTCATCTTGCGTCTGGATGTTTCTTCAGAAGGCTTTTTACGACATTCATCGCCCCAAAGACAAATTCAGCAGAGAAACACTGGTACTGATAGGTAAAATTTCAAGTTGGCTTACCAGAAATAACGAAAACGAAGCACCGAATAACTTGTAATCCTAAACTTAGTGTCTGAAGTTTGTTTCTCTTGATTCTCGTTTTTATTTGTCTCCTCGTGTATCATACGATAAGAACATGGATACGCACGAGAGATTTTACTGTGATATATGTAAGTTGAGCGGTTTCGAATGTAAAAAATATTTACATCACTTGAAATTAATTCATCCTGCGTTGATGAAATTTAGATGTGGCTCCGCAAACTGTCTCAGGACGTTCACGACTATAGGGTCACTCCGATGTCATATTTACAATAAACATTCAAATCCTGGCGTGATTAAAATCAGGAAAAAAACACGATTAAGAGGGCAGGGGGAAAATTTGTTAATTCAAAATGAAGCTGTGCTTCACGAGGTAGAAGTAACTGTAGTTCAACCCATTAGTTCAGACCCAGAAAATGTGATCGAAACAGTCAGATCAGGACAATTGCCTAATAATTCAAATTCTGCTGTGATGCTCGCCGCTAAATTTTTCCATTACCCCGATGTTAGCAGAAATAGGTCACTTGAAGTAATAAATGAAACGGCAACTTTCGTGGAGTGTGAAGTTAACAAATTGAAGACTGATTTGTTAAATTCTATTTCGAATGAAGATGTAACTATTAGGCAGAAAATCGAGGAGGTTTTTCAAAAGCGCGAGGACCCTTTCATTAACCTCAGATCAGAGCACATGTGCTTCCAAAATTTTGAGAATCAAAATACATTCATCCCTCCCATAGCGTACTCATTAGGTCAAAGAGATGAATTTTTCCGAAGAAGAAATCGTCACAAATTGGTGATGCACCCGACAACAGCGCAATTCATACCCTTAAGTTCCGTGTTAAAACTCTTCTTCGAGCTGCCTAACGTTTTACAGGAGACAATGGATTATATGGAAAGACTAAAACATCAGACATCGATTTTCTCCAATTTCATTCAGGGAGAACTTTGGAAAAAATTGAGTGCCAATGATGGGAACAAAATAGTTTTTCCTCTCATAATTTATTTTGATGATTATGAGAACAACAATCCCTTAGGTTCTCATCGAGGGATTTCGAAATGCGGTGCCATTTATGCTTTGATACCGTGCTTACCACCTCGTTTCGCATCAAAAGTCGAAAATATTTTCCTAATGGTTTTATTCAACTCGCTAGATCGGAAATATTTCCAGGATAAAATAATTTTTTCCAAAATTAAAACAGAATTAGCATTTTTAGAGACTGTAGGGATTAATGTGTCTTCAGGAACCAATCAATACACGATTTATTTCAGGCTAGCTTTAGTTAGTGGCGATAATTTAGGTGTGCACTATATGCTGGGCTTTACAGAAGCATTCAGTCAAGCTAAATTCTGTCGATTTTGTCTGACCAACAAGAGGGATATAAATCAAATTTTCAATGAAAATGACTGTGAACTGCGCTCGAAACAAACCTATGATTTTGATGTTGCAAAAAACGATAAGAAAACTACCGGTATCGAGGGAGAATCCGTTTTGTATGGTGTAGGCGGTTTTCACCCTCTCGTCAATCTATATGTGGACGTCGTACATGATCTGTTGGAAGGAATATGTCGTTATGACATCGCTCTCATTGTCCATTACTTTATAAAAGATAAAAAATTCACTTTAATTCAATTAAACAATCTCATACGCGCATTTGATTACGGTATAATCACGAACAAACCCCCAGAAATCACGCCTGCCCACTTAAAAAAACAAAGTATTACATTGTCTGCATCTGAGATGCTCACTCTAGTCCGTTCCTTACCCCTAATCATTGGTCATCTGATTACTGATGATGAACCGGTCTGGCAATTGCTTCTAGAAATGAAAGACCTAATTGACATCGTAACGAGCTATGATCTTCCTTACGGTTCTGACCAAATCCTCGGGGTAAAAATAACTCAATATTTGACATTGTTAACTTCGATATTCCCCAATTCTATGAAACCCAAACACCACTTCCTTTTGCATTACCCACGAGTACTTCGCTTATGCGGCCCTCTGTGGAAAATTAGCACGATCAGGTGTGAAGCGAAGCACAGAGACGGAAAGATTACGTCTCGGACCGCAATCTGTCGGGTAAATATTTGCAGGACCATAGCCATTAAGCATCAGCTCCAACTTAATTATAGATTTTTGAAAAAAGAAACACCCCCTGAACTGATTCATGACGCAGACAAAGTCGAAGAGAGAGAAGTAGGAGGATTCGATGGCATCAGTGAGCTACTAAATCTTGAACCTTTCTGTAATAAGTCGCTCAATTCAAAAGTCCAATTGATCAAAAAAATAATTTTCCGTGGCACCCACATTCAAATTGGGCATATCTGCGTAGTTCCTGGAGAAGATGGGCCTGATTTTTACGATATACAACACATCATTGTCAAGGATAATGAGTTTTTCTTCATTGTAAAAAAATTCATTTATGTGTTTCTTGATGAACACAACAAATCGTTTGCACTCTGCAGTGAACAATATATTATGGATATTCTTCGCTCTATCGATTTAAATGGATGTAGAGTGACGAATTTAGTTAAGACGCTCCAAGGTAAATTTTTTGTAAAAAATTGGTTTTGACTTTTAATAAGAATAATAATAAGTTATTTTTCAATGTATGGGACTTGGACAATTCAATAAAAATAAATGTTTCATAAACAATCTTCGATATGTACTCTTCCATTATTTAAAATTGATTGTAATTT